>NC_053028.1:565265389-565376393 GCF_003073215.2 Triticum urartu | reverse complement strand
TGTTTAAGTTTTTTTTCCTGGCCAGCAGGCCGCGGCAATGCACGGCTTCCCTTCTAGTTTTCATTAAACCTTCAAAATATTCACCATAGTTTGGCAAGACTAAGATAATCAGGGCACAGTGTTGTCGCCGGAAAATGCTCCAAGTATGAATTCCCTTATAGTTTTCATTAAACCTCCAAAATATTCACCATAATTTGGCAAGACTAAGATAATCAGGGCACACCCTATTCAGGAGGCCGATCTTTTTTTAAGTGTTTTTTAAATAGACGCTCATATAAATGCACATACACTCATCTTGTGAACGCATGCACACCCTATCGCTATGAGCATCTTCGAGAGCTGGCACGCCATCTTAAAATTGACGAAATCGCGACAGGCGCCTCGTAGTCGGCATGAATGTCTCCTCCCTGGTGTGCTGGTTTCATCACAAGGAACCTAACCAGCCGAGCTATGCTTAGTTCGTCATGAGGCTGATCTTTTATCTATACAGTTACTAAGCTCCCAAGATTTTTGATGCTCCCGGTACGTCGTGGTTTTTGAGTCGGTTGTAGGCGCTTGCCTTGTGTATCGGCTGTTACTTGTATATGAGCCCGCTTCCATGTTTTAAATATCCGAATATTTTAAAAGTCCACGAACAGTTTTGGTCTCTGATTTTTCTTAATTCATGAAGACTATTTGAAATCCCTAAATATTTTAAAAATTTACAAACATTGTATAAAATCATGTTTTTCTCGGCGGAAAGATTTTTTAGAATCCAAGATTAAAAAAATCATGAACATCTTTTGATTTAGCAAAAAATTTGAAAACAAAAAAATTGATAGCATGTCTCTTCTAAGGTAGCAGCGGAGCGAGTAGGAAAAAAAAGTAAGCAAGCGAGTGAGGCAGTGGGCCGAGGTGAGCAAGCGCGAGCTTCACTGGACGACCCGACGGGCTCACACAATCACCATTGATTGACAATAAAGCCGGAACATGTAAGGAACCACGCTAGAACAAGTCCACTCTCCTTTCAAAACAAATACCATCTCCAACGGTATCCCAATACAATATATGAATGAAAAAATACCACCAAAATATAGTTAAAAACTAAGCCAACACAGATAAAGTCAAAATGAAACAATGAACTACAATAATCTACAAGAGAGATTAATCCCACGAGTGAATAACGGCGCAACAAAGTGCGCGATAGCCTATAGTACATGATTGATAGCACCAAGAAATTGCACGCCAAGGAGTTCAGTATAATGCCGAGAAAAGTAGAGATGCAACATGACAACCAGTTTTTCTTCCCAGGAACTTTTTATGTTGACAATTTAATGATGGAGCAAACTACCTTTTGAAATTTGTAGGCCAAAAACTTGTTATCTCAATTCAAATAGTTTTCCTTCTCTCCTCTTTGAAAATTATTTATTCTCATTAGTACATGTTTATTACATCCAAAAATACTATCCACCCAGTTGGTCATCACTTAGTTCACGGGGCTAAAGGAGATGAGGTTGCGTGTGTTGCTCCTAATCTCCTCAACCAAAAACGCTTCGTATCTAACAGGTTTGTTGTTGCTGTTGAATGCTTTGATGATGAGGTGATATTTCACACCGGCATCGGGCGCCTTTTCACCGCTCATCACCTTGATGAACTTGAGCCCATCGTGCGCCTGCTTGACGTGCTCCGCCACTGCCCACTTGCCGAGCTCCTGGACGTGCGGTTCATTGACGCCCCCAATTGGATACCAGGCTACTTGGGCGGATGTGGCAACGGTATAAGCCACTGCAATAGTGGCGGCAATGAGGAGGAGGAGACTGCAAGTCCTCATGGTGACAGATTTATGGTGGTACGACTTTGGGTTGATGGATGCGCTTATGTAGCTTGGGGATCAATCAAGGTTCTTGTTGTTGTGCTGGTTAGGTGAATGAGGTGCATGACATCTAAATATATATGGCCATTGCAAGGTAGATATTAATTGCATACATATCCACCATAAGCAATTCAGTAGTATCAATCAATTAGATGCATATCCAAATTGTTGTACTAAAGTACTTCCTAAAATGAAGTGTGGTCATTAAGAAATTCACATGATATCATTGATGGATTATTTTCTGCTGTTTCAAGGCTTGGATTCTATTGGTATATTCATAGACCAAGTTACTTTTCAAAATAAGACGACATCGACCTATTCCAACGGTGTACATTGGCCAATTGTGCACCGACCTAGAATCCACAAATGGCGTTGGTCGATGAAGACAACGCGATTGTTGGAAATATGACCTAAAGGCAATAATATTATATTATTTTATTTTATATATTCATAATTACGAACTTATATTGTATGCTATAACTGCTATGATCTTGGAATGTATGATTTAGTAGAAAACTCATATGCACGTGCGGAATGATAAGCGGTAAAATAAGATTCCTAGTGTATAATGTATCCATGGCAAAAAAAAGGAATCACAAGGATAGTAATGTTAGGAGCTCGGGTACATCTGCACCAAGTGAAGTAATTCAAAAAGACAACCCGTTTAAAAAAAGCTAAAGAAAACTACACATGAAAGATGAGAGATTCTTCTAGGTGGTTGCAAAGTTTCACGCTCACATGACATCTGAGGAGCTTGGCACAAAGAAAACAATATAAAAGCTCAAAAAATGCCCAAAGCTGCAAAAAAAAATTGATCTCTGATTATGTTTGTTTTGTACTGAGCTCCTCGGATGCCGTCTCAGTGTGAAAATTTGCACGCACTTACAAGAGTCTTTCATCTTCGATGCGTAATTCTTTTTAGATTTTTTTGGATTTGTTTGATATTTTATTTCCTTTACCTTTCCAACGCGTTTGGCAATATTTGGGAAGGGGGATGGGAGTTTAGTATAGGGAATTGTATTGAGATTAGATATGGTATGAGTCATTTTATTCTCAATCCTCGGTTTGGCCATGATAGGAATTATTTTTGAGAATTTGAGAATTTGAGGGTATTTGTATTCCTTTGTTTGGTTCATGAGAATTGACAAGAGACTAGACCAGGAAAGTGAACATAAAGTTATGACGAAGGGTTAAGATTGACTCACTAAAATGATTCCCTCTCAACTGCCAACCCCTTCCTCTCCCCTGTTAATAAAACGGTGAGAGTTAGAGTCTCAAGTCCTAGACCTATTCCTTTATAAATTCTCAATCCCCCTAACCAAACAAATGATTTGAAGTCTGGTACCCCTTTAATTTCCATTCCGTGACTTTAATTACCCTCAATCAGACACCCTTTTCATACCGGGGAGCATGAGCTTGGGGTCAGAGTTGGATTTCCGGAACATGAGTAACTTTTTTGTAGGAAAAAAACATGAGTAATTGAAAGGACGTTTCAGTTCACAGTTACCTCCATTAAAAAAAGTTCACAGCGATCTGCTTCTGGGCTAAGCCCAGCCCGTTTGAGAGCTGCTACCATTCCACAGCCCAGAGTTCCATTTCTTCTACGCTTATCTCCATTCCTATTCAGAAAAATCTCCATTCCGACTCTCTCTCCACCGAAACAGAAACACCAACCTCCCCTCGGCCGGCGACCATGGCGGAGGCCGCGGCCGCAGGAGCGACGCCTCTCCTCCGCAACCTCCCCGATGAGATCGTGCTCTGGGAGATCCTCGCCCGCCTTGACCCCAGATCGCTCATCCGCTGCCGCGCCGTCCGCCGCGCCTGGCGCCGCGCCACCTCCACCCGTCGCTTCCTCCTGGCCCACCACGCACGCCAGCCCGCATTCCCCATCGCCGCCGACAACAGGTACCGTACCTTCCTCGCCTTCGACCACCGGTCCGCCGCCACCGCCGACGCCCAGTTCCACACCGTCGCCCGGCTTGGCGGGTCCTTCAGTCTGGAGCTCTGCTGCGACGGCCTCCTCCTCGTCGCCAAGTCTGGCATGCTTGGCAATCGCGCCCGCCTCGCCGTCTGCAACCCGGTAACGCGTCAGCACGCCTCCCTCCCGCCCCTGCCGGACTTCAACATCCTGGGGATGTACCTACACGGACCTACCGACGAGTACCGGCTGTTACTGCAATGGAGGGGCGCAATGGACTGGGGGGACGACAGTGACTTTGACTCGCCTACAGGCAAAAATGGCTGCTATGTCTTTGCGCTGGGATCCGACCAGCCACCGAGGTACATCGGGTTGTCGGAGCCCAAATTCTCGTCGGCTTACTTCCACGGACCTGCCCGGGTGCGTGATAGCCTGCATTGGTGCCTGTTTTATCGCCCAGGCGAGACCCCACTGGAGGATTGTGAGGCTGGATGGGAACTGGTGGTATTTGACACCATAGCTGAGTCATTTCGGCAGATGCATGCTCCAGTTGATCCCACCAAGTCATGCATCCTTGAGATGGATGACATGCTTGGCATCTATTGCTGTAACAAGGCTGCGGAAGTTGTTGATATATGGGTGTTGCCGAACTACGACAGTGAGGTTTGGGACTTGAAGTACCGGGTTGCATTGCCGATCGCAGAAATCAGGGGAAAGCTTGAAGGCCATGATGGTGAGTGCTATTGGTATGTGACCGTTGCTTCGGGTGGTGGTGACGAGCTCTTGCTGGCCAGTTTTGGTCGTTCGCTGTTTTACATTGACACTCATGACAAACTGGTTGCTAGCTTCCAAGACATCTTTCCCTCTAGGCATCGGCTCAAACAAACTCTTGTTCCGCATGATTTCTTCAGAACAGTAAAAGGTCAGGCTGTCGACGCTTCACCTTTCATCTGACGGATGTTGAGAGAGGCGGTGCTTCTTAACAGGCTAGTTTTCGTATCCTCGTGAGTTGTAATGTCTATGTATTGGATCAAGTATGGGCCTGCTGATTTCTTCTTTTTGTGTCAATCAGAAGTGACTGTCATGTGGTTGCATGAAACCTATGCTTGTTTCACACTTTAGATACCATTTCGGGATGAAGTGACTACTGCTTGTGTTGATGCTAAAATTACCAAGCCGTTTTGTTCTGCTTTTGAAATATTGTCGAACTCATCCGCCTCATGTCTCTATTTTCTTGGGCTGAGGACATGCTTTATTCTATATTCATCTAGTGTTCTTCTCCATACTTGATATTAAGCATTCTTTATGCCTCACATCACTGTTTCTTGAACTGAAGAATTGATCGATTTACCTCTTGATCTAGTGGTCTTCTTAATAGTCAATTTTTTTGTGTGTTTGCTGTTTGTACCCTTTGTTGTAGCTGGCAATGAGAAGAGGCAGGTTTTACTCCTTGCCGACTTGAAGCTGCACCTGACTTCTAGAATACCTTGGAGCACAACTAATTTAATTAAATGCTTGCATGTTGCATCATAGTCAACTTCTCAATGAATTGTTCTGTTATAATTCAGTTTTCTTCATGCATCTATCTATCACATCTACCACCGTCAACTGTGGCTGTCTGTTGCTGGTTATAAGTTAACTAGTATATGAGCTCAGTTGATGTGATCCTCTCGTAAATTAAAACTTGGCTTATGCAGGATCATGTATTGGATTGTAGGCTTGCAGCAATGTGCATTTGTGGGAGATGATTGATGGTCATAGAGCCATCTTATGTGTGTCTGTCTTGATAGCTTCGAGCAGATCTATTTATTGCAGGATTTAGACATGTTCTACTTTAACAAATGATTCCAAATCCTTTTGATTTCTTGTGTATAAGATTTTAGGCTAGGTTTCAATGTCATATTTACGCCCTTTGCTCAATAGCTAATAAAATAATAAGAGAAATGATGGACATGGTTAGTTAGGTCTTACGGAGACTAAGCTCACCACTATATCGAGAATTGGACATGTCTGTAGTAGCATTGTTCTAGAAAAGTCTGGTACCGCAGTCCTGAAAATCTATGAATATCTTGTTGCATTTTTCTGTTGCACAGTTTGCAATTATTACCTATTATTATTTCAATTCAATTGTTAACCATTTTGATAGATGCTTCATGCGAAGCTTGTAGCACAATTGCTGTTAATAACTTCTTTGGCGGTGCTGTGCATATAAAAGTTCCGGGCACAATTTGTTTTTTGTTGTTTCTACATGCGTTTGGTAGATTCAGATGTTAACATATTTCTGCTGGCAGGTGCTGTACTTTACAGATTTTTTTGCGGGTGTACTTTACAGTTAGTAACATCATGTTCAGAGCGCACAGACATGCTGTTTGGACTTCGGATCATACTATGAAACAGAAGTTGTTTAGGATTGAGGGCATGCTTCATTCTGTTTATCTAGTGTTCTTCTCTTGCTGGTCAGTTTTGGTCATTGGCTGTTTTACGTTGACACTGATGGCAAACTGGTTGCTAGCATCCAAGACATCTAGGCACCGGCTCAAACAAACTCTTGTTCCGCATGATCTTTTCACAACACTAGAAGGTTACGCTGTGGACGCTTCACCTTTAATCTGAGGGCTGTTGAGTGAGTCGGTGCTTCTTAATGGCCTAGTTTTCATATACTCGTGAGTTGCAGTGTTTATGTATTGGATCAAGTATGAGCCTGCTGATTTCTTCTTTTTGTGTTGATCAGAAGTGGCTGTCATGTGGTTGCACGAAAGCTATGCTTGTTTCAGACTTTAGATACCATTTCGGGATGAAGTGACTACTGCTTGTATTGATGCTAAATACCAAGCCGGTTTGCTCTGCTTTTGAAATATTTTCGAACTGATCCACCTCATGTCTCTATTTTCTTGGGCTGAGGGCATGCTTCATTCTGTTTATCTAGTGTTCTTCTCCGTACTTGATATTAAGCATTCTTTATGCCTCATATCATTATTTCTTGAACTGAAGAATTGATTGATTTACCTCTTGATCTAGTGGTCTTCTTAATTGTCAATTTTTAGTGTGTTTCCTGTTTGTTCCCTTTGCTGTAGCTGACAATGAGAAGAGGCAGATTTTACTCTTTTCTGACTTAAAGCTGCACTTAACTCCTAGGATACCTTGGAGCATTACTGATTAAATTAAATGATTGCATGCTACTCCCTCCGTCTGGAAATACTTGTCATCAAAATGAATAAAATGGGATGTATGTAGATGTATTTTAGTTCTAGATGCATCCATTTTTGTCCATTTTGATGACAAGTATTTTCGGACGGAGGGAGTACATCATAGTCAACTTCTCAATGAAGTGTTCTGTTATAATTTAGTTTTCTTGATGCATCTGTCTATTGCATCTACCACCTTCTACTGTGACTGTATGTATGCTGGTTGTAACTAGGATATGAGTGCAGATTGTGATGCTCTCGTAAAATCAAATTTGGCTCATGTAGGATTCTGTTGATTGTAGCAATGTGCATTTGTGGGAGCTGATTGATGGTCAAATGTGGGGCCATCTTACGTGTGTCTGCCATGATAGGTTGGAACAGTGTTATTTCTTGCAGGATTTAGACTTGTTTTATTCTAGTGAATGATTCCAAATCATCTTGATTTCTTGCATAAAGAATGAGATTTTGGCTGAGTTTCAATGTCATATTTCTGGCCCTTTGGCCAGTAGCTAATAATCAGAGAAACGATGGAGATGGTTAGGTAGGTCTTATGGAGACTAAGCTCACCACTATATTGAAAATTGGACATGGTTGTGGTAGTATTGTTCTAGAAAAGACTGGTACTGCAGTCCTAAAAATCTTGTTACATTTTTCCGTCGCATGATTTGCCATTACTACCTTTTATTATTTCAATTCAACTGTTAACCATTTTGGATAGATGCTTCATGCGATGTTTGTAGCACAGTTGCTGTTAATAACTTCTTTAGTTGCGCCGTGCATATAAAAGTTTCAGGCACAATTAGTTTTTTGTTGTTTCTACATGCATTTTGTAGATTGGGATGTTAACATATTTCTGAGGGCAGGTGCTGTACTTTACAGTTAGTAACATTCTGTTCTGAAGCATTCTTTATGCCTCATATTACTATTTCTTGAACTGAAGAATTGATTGATTTTACCTCTTGATAGCTGTTTCCTGTTTGTACTGATAATAGTTGTTTCCTGTTTGTAACTGATAATGAGAAGAGGCAGATTTTACTTTTTGCCTACTTGAAGCTGCACCTGCCTTCAAGAATATCTTAAGCACAACTAATTAAAATAAATGCTTGAATGTTGCATCATAGTCAACTTCTCCATGAAGTGTTCTGTTATAATGCAGTTTTCTTCATGCATCTATCTATTGCATCTACCACCGTCAACTATTGCTGTCTGTTGCTGGTTATAACTAGTATATGAGCGCAGTTGATGTGATGCTCTCGTAAAATCTAACTTGGCTTATGTAGGATTCTGTATTGGATTGTTGGAATGTGTATTTGTGGGAGCTGGTTGATGGTCAAATGTGGGGCCATCTTATGTGTGTCTGTGGTGATAGGTTGGAACAGTTTTATTTCCTGCAGGATTTAGACATGTTTTACTCTAATAAATGATTCCAAATCTTCTTGATTTCTTGTGTAAAGAATGAGATTTTGGGTTGAGTTTCAATGTTATATTTCAGGCCCTTTGCCCAATAGCTAATAGTTAACCACTATATTGAGAATTTGACATGGTTCTAGTAGTAGTAGTATTGTTCTAGAAAATAATGGTACAGCAGTCCTGAAAATCTTGTTGCATTTTTCTGTTGCACGGTTTGCAATTGTTGCTGCTTATTATTTCATTCAACTGTTTGTAGCACAATTGCTGTTAATAACATCTTTAGCTGTGCTGTGCACTTAGAAGTTCCGGGCACATACATTTTTGTTGTTGTTGTTTCTGAGGGCGGGCGTTGTAGTTTACAATTACTATATCCTGTTCAGAGTGTAAAGACACATTGTTTGGACTTCGGATCATACTATGAAATGTGAGTGGTTTAGGATTGAACTCGATCTGAAGAGTTCGAGATGTGCTTGTGATGCTGCAGCAGAAGCGGGTGCGCTTGCACAACTACTGAAAAGCAGCATGCTAGCGTGTGAGGCGAACAGTACTGAAAGAGATCATTGTTTTCGGTCTTGCATAGTACGTGCTACCTGGTACTAGTGTTATTTCACCGACCAAACGTAATTACCAGGCTACCTGTGCCTGTATTTTAAGCAAAAGTTTAGTACTCCCTTCGTAAAGGAATATAAAAATGTTTAGAACATTAAAATAGTGATCTAAATGCTTTTATATTTTTTTACGGAGGAAGTATTTGTGATGCTCGTAAAAAAATGAGCGTAGAAACCGGTATGTTGGTCAGTGAAGTTCGATTTTATAGCGAGCTCAGTTAGTGAGAAGTGGTAAGAACAAAAAATGGCGGCCAGAATTTGTTATGCCCGGCATGGTTGCCGTAGTGGAGCAGCTAAGAGCATCTTTAGCCGTTCGCCCCCCCCCCCCCCCCCCCAAGGGCGCCCCAAAAAGAACCGTTTAAGATGACTTTGTTCCTAGTCGTCGGTCCACAGGTCGTTCCGGGTTCAGCGATATTTCGTACAAATATATGCAAACTCGACGATTTTGGCACGAACTCGGTGAAACTTCATTGAAATTTGTACAGAAAATATGAAAACAATGCCTAAACTACGCCTAGCCGCCGTCACCATCGCCGTCGCCGTCGTCTACATGCCGAGAAGCCTGTAAAAGCGGGTGTAGTCGTTGCCGTCGCCATCATCGTAGTCGTTGTCGCGTGCCTCGCCTGTGCCGCCGCCGTCCCTGCTGCAGCCCTGGCCAGGGTCGCTGACGCGCGATGGGGCGCTGGACGGCCCAGCCTTGTCCTCCTCATCGCTGTCGAGGACGATGACACCGCCCTCCTCTCACCTGCAGCGCCGGGCCTGGAGCTCCGCGTACGCCCGGCGCTGGCGGTGCACCTGCTCCCGGTGTATTCCTCCTTCGCCCACTTGAGGGCGGACTCATCGTCGGGGGCCACCATCTCGACGTGCTCCGACTTCACCGAGAGGAGCCCCGGCTCGGGCTTCGGTCGGACCTGAGGGAGCTACGCAGGGAGGGCCGGGCACCCTCGTTGATGATGAGGGCACCGCCGTGGGTGCGGCGCCCGAGCGGCGTCTCCTCCGGCTCCATCCGCCGTGGCGTCCAGGAGCTACCCCGGCGGCGAGAGAAGGACGGTCGCGGCGGGTACTCGAGGCGCGACACGTTTCCGGTCTCGATGTGGTTGAGGACGGCCTCGAGGGTGCGGCCTGGCACGCCCCACCACTTGCATCGCCCGTCGGCATTGAGGTGGCCGCGGGGGATGACGCCGTTGGTGGAGGCGATCTGCTCCTCGCAGCGGCGTTGGAAGTACATGGTCCAGAGGGTGTGGCTGTCGGCGGCGTAGCGCGGCTCGTTCCGCTGCTCCTCCGTCAGGGACGAGCTGATGCGGGCGATCTCGGCCCGCCGTGCCGCCCCTTCGGGCACCGGGACGCCGCCGGCGCTCGGCCTCCACGCCCCCGACACTCACATGTCTGGGGGCGCCGGGTACTCGGCATCGTAGAGCAGGCGCGCCTCCGGCTCTTGGAGGTTGCGGCGGCCGAAGCCGTTCGCCGCCGCGCCGTCGCCTGGGAACCTCTCGGCCATCTGTTCGTCGACGGGAAGAGGGGAGAGTGTTGCTTTTTGCGGTAGAGATGGGGGAAATGAGAGCTGTGGCGGCCACCGACGGGGAGGTCGCCTTTTATAGCCGTAGCTGGGGGCGGCGACGGGCTGCATGCCGGGCGACGCATGGCGGGAGAGGGCGGGACGCGCGTCACGGCGCCTTCATCACTGCGCCGCCCGTGAGGCACCAATGGAGGCTGACGGACGCGGCAGCCTTCGCATTGATTTCTGCGGGAACCGAGGCGATGAGGACGACGAAGGGGCGTCTCGCTGACTCGGCGGGCCCATTCTCTTTCGCGCCAAAAACGCTCGCCCGGCGCCCTCCAGCGCGCCGGGTTCGGCCTGGGTCCGTCGGCGGCAGTTTGGGTCTAAACCGGCGAAAACGGATTTTTAGGGACACGACTGAACCGATTTTCAGGCACCGGCCGCTAACAGGGAGGCTTGTTGAGGGCGCGGCTAGATATGCTCTAAGAGGGGCCAATAATGGTGTGCCATCGGAGTGGATAGCGGTAAGGCGACGCCGGCACACTCTTCCTCTGTGCCCATCGACACGCCGCAGAAGGTGGGGAGCACATCGGCGGCCCGACGAGGTTAAAATTCAACTATGCGTATTCGGGCACCTAGTTGTTGGATGGAGGCTGATCTTCTGTCCGGAACAGCGACGAGGCTTGGCCGCTCCTGATGTTGGATCAGCGCCTGTACTGTACTGTACTGTACTGTCAGTGTTGTCCGTCATCATTACGTGAAGTAGTAAGTTGTTGGAGTCATTTCAGAACTCACATCTCAATACCTACTCCTGTGGCATTGCGCACATAAGCTACGAACGGCACGCATCTCCAAGGCATTGCTTAAGTTATCCTCATCGGCTAGCGTGATCTGCCGACGGTGTCGGCTAGAGTGGCATCAGTGCAGTAGAACAAACAGCGCTTTTACATAAAACAATTCAGCACGGCATTGCCCGTCCGTCGAATGAGGTGCATGCAGTCTTAACCAATGGAGCCCGGCGGTTCGCGCCCGGACCAGTGAAATGATCTCTTCCCCCCCGCTCGAATCCGTCCAAGCGCTCCCTTTTCGCATCACAGCGCAGCACGCCCAGCCCCGGCCGATCCGCACACATGATCGCCAGTGCGCGGGCCATTTTAAATACGCCTCCCGGCCAGTGGAATCACAGGCTCGCAGCGTGCTGACCTTAGGGAACTCGACAAACCCGCCATGGGATCCCATAATCGGCCCCGGCTAACCCCGCGACGTGTCCCGGCGAGGAGTATTATAGTGGCCGCAGCGGCGCCGTGCCGTGCCGCGGGGGCGAAGCCCATGTGCGCGCCACCGGTCCGGATCATTAGAGCCCGTCCAGGTGCACCGCGCCCCGACAAAGGCGTGGCCTGGAAAAGCGCCTTAAGCCGGGGGATCGGGGGCTAATCTTCGCTGTCATTGGTGGGTTAGTTTAATTGCTTTGCTCTTATCCTCGGCGCCGCTGTTGGAGCTGGCCGTTTGGCAGCTTGGAGGAAGGAAGGAGGGCGTGGGGGTTATCTTGAGGTTGGATATGGGCTAAATCGACCCATTGGATGTTCACAATCCCTCAAGATTTTATATGTGCGTACGAAAGGTCATACAAAAGATTTTCTCAATTCTCTCTAGGCCTCTCTCTCAACCCTAACCGCCACCAAGTTTCTCCCATATGACGTCGCATCGGTGCCCCTTCGCATCCCCGTTAGATGGCCTTGTCGGTGGGAAGAGGAGTGGGGGGGCGTCTGTTCGTTTATTTTCTCCTTCAGTATTGTTTCCCAGCGACATCAACGATGTGGCGGCGGCAGCGATGACGTATTTGAATGAGGTCTCTCCGGTCACTTCCTGCCTCGACGACGTCCGATCGGGAGTCGGTCAAGGGCCTATGAGAGTTTGTCTCTCTAGATCTCTCGGCTCTCTTCAAATCTTGATAGTTAGTGTGTCCCTAATGGAGAGCAATTGATTGGCTATTAATGCGACGACTTCGACATCTTATTATGTGTTGTTTTGCGACATGGCCTGGTTTCTCCAATCATCTGCACCCGATGGTGATCAACTGCAAACCTATTTTGCGTGGGATGATGCTCCAACCAATGCTTCTTCATCAACTTCTAAAGGATGAGTGGTTATTGCGGCCTTTATGTCAAAGGCGTTTGCAGATGTCCATTTATTTACTGTTGGTTTGGTGTAATTTTCAATCTCCCATGGGTGGTGTATCATCTAAGGAAGAAGAAGGCGAATATGTTTTTATTTTGTACTGGTTGATCTGTGTTTTTAGTTGTTTCCTATTGTGCTAGCAATTATTTTCCTTAATAAATATCACATATAAAATGCTTGTTAGTGTTTCTTAAAAATAGATTTAATCAGCAAATTGAGCCTAGCTCAGATGGTTAGGTTCTTTGCGGTGGAAACAACCCAACAGGGTTCAAGTCCTACACTTGGCATTGGCGCTCCCATTTTCTGGATCTATTTCAGACTTACTGGCGATATTCGTTCAATGGGAGAAGACATTTCCAATGACTACAAAGAAGCATGTGGTGACTTTATCAATCAATTAGAGAAACAGATATACGCCCTATTTTGGCAATTAGATGACATATAGCTTCATACATGTTTGGGAGAAGCCCATATTACAATCTCAAACTACCAGCAAAGCCTAACACAACCTTCAACTACGAAACTGTGTAATTTACAACCCTTGGCTTTCAATACTGAAAAACAACCTTCAGGTGGTTTTTTTACACGTGTTGACTTGTTTTGACCTGTCAACGTCCTAGTCATCCGCCATGTCACCATCTCCTGAATATGAAATTTGCTTGTATTTTTACCATTCAACAATACTTCTTCAAACTTTCATAGATTGAATCTAAGGGTTGTGTAGATTTTTGAGGATATTTTCAATTTTTTCTGAAAACTGTTTATGCCAAAATTTAACCCAGAATGACTGAATGTGAATTTTAGCTCTCATTTTTTTCTCCTGGTTGGAACTTTCCCTGATTTATTATAACATTTGTGTTGATTTTTGAGATGTTTTCCATAATTTTCTGGAAACTTTTTTCTTGACCAAAATTTGACCCCAAATTGCTCTGAATTTGATTTTTTCTCTCATTTTTCTATACTTGGCAAAACGGGTTTAAAATTTCTCAGATTCAATATAATGGTTGTTTAAAAGTTTGAGAAATTTTTCAAATTTTTTTCTGGAAACTTTTTATTTCGACCAAAATTTGACCCAAAATGGCTCAGAATTTGAATTTTCGCTCTCATTTGTTTTTCACTTAGCAAAACTGGTTGAAACTTTCCTAGATTGAATAATAATGGTTGTGTTGATTTTTGAGTTTTTTTTCAATTTTTCTACAAACTTTTTTTGGCATAACTTGACCCCAAATGGCGTTGGCTAGACGCTGACCAGTCAAACCGGTCAAAAGTCACCTAAAGGTTGTTTTTTGCCCGATATTAAAAGTTGTGGGTTGTTAGATAGTTTCGTAGTTTAGGGTTGTGTTTTTGGACTTTGCTGATAGTTTGACGTTGTAATATGAACTTCTCTCTACATGTTTTGATACTAATCATATGTGTTTGATTTAAAAATGATGAAAAGATTATGTCATGCTAGCTCTAGTAACGTGGAATTCACATTATATTGGTACTCTTTTCTGCTGACAATCAATATCTTAAGAATATAATAGTTCATTTTAATACATGAGTGATACTATTTCATTTCTCCATGTTCTTGAGATTAAGATGGAGGTGAGATTTTCAACCAATTCATGGGTGTGGGGTGAGTTAAAAAATCTGCACATATAACTATTTATACTAAACTTTGTTACCTCGTTATAACACACCTAGTTGTATGTTGTTTTTATTGATACATTTTTTATATATTATACATACAACACTTTTTTATTGGCGGTATTAACAACTCAAAATGTCTATTAATACTAGGGTTTCAGTTCCCCATACAATGTCCATATATAGCACTATATATTTGTAGTGATAAACCAAACATGTGTTTTGTTACAACAAGTGATTTAATTATTTAGTTTGGGGTACTTAATCAAACTAATATTTTGACATTATTTTGCCAATGTAGTTATGCCATTGATGTATTATAATGTATATATATATGTACCATTTTTTCATGGTATTGTTAAATGCATGTATAGTTGGAGGATTGCTTTTAGAACATGTGGATATAGAAAACTTGAAGAGATATCTGGAGTTCAAGACTAGAGAGTTTAGGTGTACCTAAATAGATATTTCTAGAGTGTGTGAAGTGTAAATTAGTAATGTGCCATCACGGAAATCTGCTACTGATCACGAGCTCATATGCCCATGGATGAACAATAAATTTGAATAAAGCAAAACATATATACATGAAATATCTATTTAGGTTCCCCAATCTAATGATCTGACTTGGGGCAGAATTTTCGATCTGGCCGAGGTGGCCAGTCAAATCGGTGTGATGCTACCGAAGACAAAGAGTGGTCCTGGGAAGAAAGTCATGCCGCAGCCGACGCTATTGTCGATCTGGAGGCGAGCCATCGAGCCGCTTCGGCTATGTAGAGGGACTTGTATGGGCCACCAATGACTAAGTCCAATCCGGTAGATCTCGGGCAGGGGTCCCTGAAAGTGCGTTATATCGACTAGAGGGGGTGAATAGACGATTTTTACAAATTCGTCACTTAGGAATTTCAGGGTGAGGAAATTCCTAAGTCACGAACTACTTAGCAGCGGAATAAGTACTCAGATGCAAGCATAACGGAGTAGTAGCATAGTCATCATGAAGAAATGAAAACACACTCAGAGTACTAAAAGCGTAAACACAAGATAAGCAGGCTGGAGACAAACTGACTGAAGAAATAGGATTGAGGAAATTGAGAAAGTCTTCAGTCAAAGTCTTCAAACAGTAACGACCAAGTACAACAACACAGTAATGAGGAAATGAAAGGGTTGAGGAAATAGAACCAGTTAGCTCGGTGAAGACAACGATTTGGTAGACCAGTTCCAACTGCTGTGACAGTCGTACGTCTGGTTGGAGCGGCTAGGTATTTAAACCCGAGGACACACAGTCCCGGACACACAATCCTCACCGTATTCTCTTTTAGCTAAGGTCACATAGACCTCGCTCAATCACTCGTGGTAAGTCTTCAGGTGACTTCCAAACCTTCACAGACTCGGTCACTCGGTGATCCATAATTTCCTCTTGGATGCTCTAGACCATGATGCCTAACCATCTGGAGGATGCACAATCCTCAAAGGTAACAAGCATCGGTTCCACATAGTAACAATCTCTTCAGTGACACTCAATCACTTTGGGTTTGTAGGTGTTTGGTTTGGGTTTTGGGTTTTTCCTTACTTGATGATTTTCACTCAAAGTCCTCGGAGGATAGGATGCTCTCAATGACAAGTGTCAGTTTCTCGCGGAGCAGCCAACCAACTAGTGGTTGTAGGGGGGCGGCTATTTATAGCTAGGGAGCAGCCCGACATGATAAGACATAAATGCCCTTCAATGATATGACCGTTAGGTGGGTAGATATTTTGGGAAAGCTGACGCATAGCACAACAACGGTCGGAAATTTGACTATCAAAGTCCTCAGGGCTATCATGTTCCTCACTTGTAGGCAATCCGCACTGGCGAATTCCTAACTCCTCAGTCAGAACAAATTCCTCAGAGACCAGAAGATCTTCATCTTTGTCACTGAAGAAATTGACTAAACTGTATGAGATTTCCAATGGCTTCACTCGAAGGATTGGTATGTGTAGGATTTTGAGATGAGCATCACTTGGAAACTTTTCCTTAGTTTTACATCGGCCCCCTTTAACAATACGGTGTTTCCTATGACTCAAGAAAGAGAAAAATGAAACTATGAAAACAAAAGTCTTCGAGCTTCATATTCCTCGCATGAATATCAAGTCTTCAGGATCACACCAATTTCTTCACTTTCAAAGTCTTCAGAAAGCCAAAGTCTTCAATTGAAGACATTCATTTTTAGGGGTCGAATTTCTCTATAAATATCAAACTCCTCATAGACTTATAGACCTGTGTACACTCACAAACTCACTAGTCCCTTAACCTATAGGTATTCAATACACCAAAATCACTAAGGGGCACTAGATGCACTTACAATATCCCCCTTTTTGGTGATTGATGATAATATAGGTTAAGTTTTCAACGGGGATAATCATATGAAGTGTAAATACTGATATTGAGGATTTTGATTGCAAGATATAGAAGAACTCCCCCCGAAGATGTGCATATGTGAGGAGTTTGCTTTTGAGAAGCAATGCACATTGAAGAGTAGAATCATGGAGATCTTCCCCTATATCTTGTAATTCATACACGCATTTAACATATGATATGAAGAATTTGAAATGCATGATGAAATGTGGTGACTGATGTAATTCAGCATGCATGCATTAACATACATGAGGAAATAGCATGCAGAAGAACATAGCAAAAGTATCAGACCACCATCGGACTTAAGTTTACAACTCGATCCAACAAATCTTTAGAAGAACGAGAGTTGTAACTTAGCAAAAAACACCCATATAGATAGACCCGCTTGAAGACTAACTCAAATTTCTCCCCCTTTGTCATCGAATGACCAAAAGGGATGAAAAATGAGGACTAACGCCCCTGAAGAACACATCATGAGGTCGATGGAGGAGCGCCAGCGTTGTTGGGGTCGTCCGTTGGAGTAGGGCCTGCCGCAGTGTCGTTCAATGTCGGGGGTTTGATGCGACATATGCCAAAGGATGGCTAATCATGATGGGGGCTAGTAGGACGTCGCCGATGCCAGGAAACGGGATGAGGCGAAGACATGCACGCCGACGAATCTTACCCAGGTTCGGGGCTCTCCTAGGAGATAACACCCCTAGTCCTACTCTGCGGGGTCTCCGCATGATCACTAAGGACCTAGTGAGTACAATGGTTCTCCTCGAGCTGTATGCTGGAGGTAGAAGAAAGGAGGGCTAGCTCTCTCCTCCCTCTATGGGTGTGTCTAGGTCTAACAGGTTGGGAACCCCTTGCATGGGTGCCCCGGGGGGTTTATATAGGCCTACCCCCAGGGGTACAATGGTAATATGGCCGGGTGTAGGGCCCGACTGTCAGTGTCTCCTGTCGCCGGCTCCTCCGCCGACCATTGGGGCCCGCCACCTAGTGGGCCCTGCCGCCTGGTCTGGTACGGAGCCAACAGGCCGCCTCCGCCGCTTGCGGGTTTGGCCGGCTGCTTGTTACTGCAGCCGTAATGCTAATGACACATGCTTGGTCGAGGGGGGGGGGCGTGGCTACAGTCCCGCCGTCTGGTGGGAGATCAATGTAACCGCACCGTGTCTCGTTGGGTTAATGGCGCGTGGACTCCGACGAAAGAGTGGGCCGCCTGCTAGAGGCCGGCCTCCCTCGGGTCCGACTAGTCAGGTGATGCCGCCCTCTGGGCTCTCGCTGCCTGGTAGGGCCCGCCGCCTGCAGGCCGTACCGACAGGCCGTCGCGGGAATAGGGTTTCGCCTAATAGGGGTGACGTCAAGGGTAGAATGGCAACAGTGCCGTGCCGTGCGGAGATCTGGCCGGTACGGGTCACTGTGGCCGCGCCCCGTCCTGGATACGGGGGTGATGGGCTACACTGTAGCCACATCCTGTCTTGTCTTCTTTATGGGGGCGCAGACTTTGAGGGCGCCGTGGGCCGCCTCTAGGAGCCAGCCTCTCTAGAGGCCGCCTGCTGGGAGTCGGCTCGTCTTGGGGCCGCATTCTGGTGCTTGGCCGTCCTCTGGTAGTCGGCTGCTTGAGCCATCCGGCTACTAGAAGGCGGTGCTTTATCCTTGACGCTTGAGGGGCGCAGCCGGCTCAATGTCTTGAAATGCTCAGGGACTCGGGTTAGGCTACCCGTGGCCCATTACTCCGATAGTAGTCCCCGAAGCTGGTGAGGCGTCGCGGCTGATAAGCTGAGGTGCCTCAGCAGTTTCCTTCTCCGAATGCTCTTGCTGAATGCTTCATTCGTCTTCTGGTATGCCGCCCGCTAGGAGTCGGCCATGACCAGGCGGATTCGTCTGGTGATTTTGAAATGTCAA
Organism: Triticum urartu; assembly: GCF_003073215.2. Taxonomy (NCBI): domain Eukaryota; kingdom Viridiplantae; phylum Streptophyta; class Magnoliopsida; order Poales; family Poaceae; genus Triticum; species Triticum urartu. Next base: position 565,357,839 of record NC_053028.1, on the reverse strand, counting down.
GGCAGGAATCAGATGGCGTGCCTTCTAAGCCTCTAGCCCGCCGCCAGTTGCGAGCACGCCACACGGCGCCAGCTAGCCGGGCCAGCCTGCCAGCCCACGCACGCGATGGGATGTGACAGCAGGCTGGGCCCGCCACAACCGGGCCTCGGCGCGCGGGCGCATCCGCTGCGGCCGAGGCAGACCATTGTGATTCCATGCGGAGTTACTACACGCAGTAACTCGCGCAATAATCATGGGGACGTGGGGTCATGGGCACAGTTAATCCCACGATCCCATGCCCCGCCCCCTCGGCTTTGTAGCCCAGGGGCTATAAGTAGGGGGAAAAGGGGGAGCGACGGAGCACGCGCGCCCTCCTCCCCTTTGCCAATTTCGACCTTCTCCTCCTCTCCCTGCCGCCGCACTTCTGCGCGCCGCCGAAATGCTGCCGCAGCTCGTCGCCGTCAGTCTCCACCGCGTCAAGCCTCTTGCTCCTGCCGCGGTCCTTGCCTCTGCTACTGCGCCATTTCCATGACGCGCGAGAAGGGAGGGGACTGGGATGGCTCGGTCATGATCGACGACCACCTCGCCTTCCTTCGCGCCACACGGCGGCTGCCCGGCGCGGGCTACGTCAAGGTGCACGTGCCGCCGGCGGCGGAGATCTCGCCGGTGCCGCAGGGAGGCGAGCGGGTTATCTTCCGCTCGCACTTCCTCCGCGGCTTTGGCCTGCCAGTGAGCAGATTCTTCCGTTCCTTCCTCAACTACTTCCATCTTCAGCCACATCATCTAACGCCCAACACCATGACGCTGCTGTCTGCCTTCATCACAATGTGCGAGGGCTATCTTGGCATCCTCCCCACCATCGAGCTGTGGGGAGCGTTCTTCTACACCAAACTAGGCACCTCCGCCAGGGAGAAGGCGGCCTAGTGCGGCGCCTTTGTCGCGGTGCGCCGTCCGTCTGCGAAGAATGCCTTCCCCGCCATCAAGCTGTCACAGTCGGTCAAACTGTGGCAGATATCGTATTTTTACGTGGAGAATGTTGACCCCGCTGTCGACTTCATCAACCTGCCGCCCTATGAAGCCGACACTCCGGCCGAACCTCAGGCCAACTGGGGCTACAAGCCGAAGCCCTTGTCAGCTGACGCCACCGCCGCCATCAACCGTCTCCGGGTGCTGACGGACGCGGTAGGCCTCAGGGCATCCGACCTGCTAGTCGCCTTCGTCGAGCGCTGGGTTCTCCCGATCCAAGGCCGGCCTCATCTGATCTGTCGGATGAGCCGGCACCGGGACCCGAGCCTGATGTGCATGAGGGACATGCCGACTGTCAAGGTCGCCCGCATGGTGAACGAGATCTCTGACCTCAAGCTATCGGAAGGGTCTTGGCGGTTCGGCATGCGGCCATACTCCCGGGCCAACCCGCCGCTTGCTGTAAATTCTTCAACTCTTTCCTTTTTAGTACTTGTCTTGGTTTTGGTCTTGCCGTCTTGAATAGTCGGTCCTTTGAACACAGATCTTCATGTCTCCACCGACGACCGCCATCGTAGGGCCGGGTGGAGACTACCTGCCGGACCGGGCGGCGAGCGATGTGGACGACCCCGACTTGGGGGCGGCCTCCCTGGAGAACGACGCCATAGGCGGCGGCGACGGAGCGGGCGCCTCCGAAGACGTAGGCGGCATCGAGACCTGGCCCGATGATGACGAAGATGAGGACGAGCCGCGCCATGCGCGAGGCGCCGGCAGGGCGGACGTGGACCCTTCCACTGAGCCGGCTGCTCAAGGCGGCACGCGCAAGCGCAAACAAGGCACCGCCTTGTTTGACAGCGCGCCGAAGAAGACCAAGTACCCGGCCGCTGCGACCAAGCGGAAGGAGGCCGCCACGAAGGCGACCAAGTTTCAGAAGCTTCCGAAAGTGCCTCCTATGGTGTCGGCGTAAGTTTCTTTTCCTTGTGCCTTCCTTTCTTGTCGATTCTATCTGAGCTTTTGTGCTTTATTTCCTTGACTTAGGGCTCCGCTCTCTCTTGAGAAGTCGACCGCCGCCTCCGTCATTGGGTCAGCGGAGACTTCTGCCACCACCCAGCGAATCGACCCTGCAATAGACCTCCGGGAGGCGCAGGAACGAAACGCACGGGAGGCGCGCGATGAGCGGGAAGCCGCCCATAGGGAGAAGGCGGAGGCGGACAAGGCGGAGGACACCGCGCTGAAGAAGCTGGCAGAGGCTGAGGCCGATGCCGCGGCGAAGAAGCTGGCTGAAGAAGCCACGCACCGTCAGGCGCCACTGTTCGTCGTTCCCTTGAACTCCGCGCCGCCACCACCAGAGTTCACGGCACCGACTGGGGGAGCCGGCGATGAACAGCCGGTCATGGAGAGGGGAGGCGGCGACGTCGTCATGCCGGAGGTAGCCGTACCCCCGCCACTGCCGTCTGCGGGAGCGCGGGACAAACAGCCGGCGGCCCCGCTGGTGCCACCGGCCGGAAATGAGATGGTGACGGGCCCGACTCATGAGGACCGCACACCATCGCGCCGCCGAGGCGCGAAGGCGACTTCGGCAGCACGACCGCTGGAAGCCAGTGCTGTGAGCTCGTCAGCCCCAAATGCCGAAGCAACCAGCGCCGCTCCCGCTGAATGGATGCGTTGAGGCGGAACATGCGCTTTAAACCAAGCGATCCTGGACGTCCAGGCCAAACTCCGAGCTGAGGCCACTGCTCTTCAGCAGTGCAATAGGGCGTTCTTGGATTCGCGAGCAGCCATTCGGGTATATTTCTTACTTCTTCGTCTTTGATTCTTGTATTTCTCAGTGGGGGCGCGCCAGCGCACCCATTGGGTGTAGCCCCCGAGTTTCGGGGAACTTTACTTGGCGAGCTCCGAGTGCTAGCTTTTTCTGCTATCTAGGACTATCATAACCTTCACGCGATCATCTTCAACTCCAACGTCCGAGATCTGGACCGACGGACCGCCGACTTGTCGGAAAGCCGGAGTAAGTCCCTGTTTTATTTCTCTGCGGGGGCGCGATAGCGCACCCGCAGGCTGTAGTCCCCGAGATTCGGGCCGACTGCTAAGCAGTCGGGCCGGATGTTCTCAGCAACTATACTTCTTCTTTGTTGGTCATTGATATCCTTTTCTTTCTCCGCTCTTGCAGAGACCAATGCCGCCTTGCAGCGGCAGCTGGGTGAAGCCAACACTATGTTGCGTGCCAAGGAGGTAGAGTGCAATGGGCTGGCCCAGGAGCGTGACTGACTGGCCATGCAACTGGCGGAGCAGGCGGAGCTTCTCTAGAAGGCCCGGAAGGAGGCAGAAGTGAAGGAGTCCAATCTCCTCGCCAAGTTCGAGACCGAACACTCCACCTGGACCGACAAGGAGGCGCTGCTGAAATCCGGCTTCGGCGGGATGGAAGACATGGTTGATGGTAAGCTTTCCTCTTTTTCTTTCTTTGGGTTGCCAGCTGCCGATCGAGCCGGCTTCCAGCTTCTGACTTCTGATTTATTTGCTTTCTGCCTGAGCAGACTTCTTTCCTGGCCATTCTGATGCTGCCAATGAGGCTATTGAGGCTTATCGTGAGGAACGGAGGGAGGAAGGCATACAGATCACTACCGACGCCTCCCGGACCCTTAGTGAACAACTTCTCAGCATCCAAGCCCGCCTCCTGCCAGCTCATCAGATGCTGCGCCGTCTTCAGCGTGTCGGGGCCTAGGCGATCTCCGCCCTTTGGCCAGACATACCGGCTCTGCGTACTCCCAGTCGGAGTGCCGACTGGCTGGAGGTGGCGGCCGACTGACTCGAGGCTTGGAAGGGTTCCTCGGCCCAGGCTGGAGTGCGCCGGGCCTTGGAGTTCGTCAAGGCGTGGTATCCTGGGCTAAATCTAGCCCAGTTGACCACGTTTCGGCAGGAGGCCGAAGAGGAGCTGGTGGCAGTGGAGCGCGACCTTGTCAGGCGGGCAGCGGCGATTGCCGAGTACACCGACACCAGCCTCTTCGTTCCTGAGCTGGCTGAGAATGGTGCTGAGGCGCCACCGAAGTGGTTCGGGCTGAACCCGGAGGATGACGAAGACTCGGCCGAGATGATCGACTCCAGCGACAAGGGAGAAGACGAGGAGGATGAGGAAGGCGAAGAAGATGCGCCAGAGGTCGGAGCGGATGGCCAGCCTCACCTTGATCGTGCCCCGCACAACAAGCCACGCTCGAGTGCGTGGACTGCTGCTAGCGGCGACCAAGCGGAGATGTAACACCCCGAATGTAACTTACCTTAATTGTACTCCAACTCTTGCCATTTTCGGCTCTAAGTTATGATATTCCCTCATGGTTGGATTTTGTCTTCGTTTTGCATTTTGTTTATGTCATGCATTTCATATCATGTCATCATGTGCATCGCATTTGCATACGTGTTCATCTCATGCATCCGAGCATTTTCCACGTTGTCCGTTTTGCGATCCGACACTCCTATGTCCTCCGGCGCCCCCTTTTGCCTCTTTTCGTGTGCGGGTGTTAAACGTTCTCGGATTGGACGGAGTTTTGCCAAGCGACCTTGGTATGCCACCGGTAGACTGCTTGTCAAGTTTCGTGCCATTTGGAGTTCGTTTGATACTCCAACGGTTAACCGAGGAACCGTAAAGGCCTCGTGTGTGTTGCAGCCCAACACCCCTCCAAAGTGGCCCAAAACCCATCCAAACCCCCTCAATCCTCTCGGCCGTTCGATCACGATCACGTGGCCGAAAATCGCGCTTCATTTGGAATCTCCTCGCTCCCTCTACCTATAAATATGTGCCTCCTCCGAAATTTTCGGGCGAAACCCTAGTCTTCTCCTCCCTCTCGCCCGACGGACATGTCCGCGCGCCGCCGGACGAAACCCGCCGCCGCACCGCACCAGTGAGATGACGCCACGTGGTAGCGCCACCCGCGCCCCGCCGTCGGCCCCCGCGGCCTGCGCGCCTCGCCCGCCGCCCCGACTCCGCGCGCCTCCCGCGCCGCTCCTCTGCGCCGGCGAGCTCGCCGCCCGGCTGCCCGACGACCTGCGCCGCCCCGCTCGGCCGCGATATCACCGGAGCGCGCCCGCCGCCTCGCCGCCTCTGCCGGTCCCGGTCGCCGCCCGCGCCGCCCAAGGTCGCCGCCCGCGCCGCCCAAGGTCGTGGCGCCACCGCATCGTCGCGTCCCCACTCCGGCCTCAACTCCGGCGAGCTCCCACGATGCCGGCCACCGCGTCCCTCAACTCCGGCGAGAGCTCCGGCTGCCTCGGCTTCCGCGCGCTCAGATCCAAATCTAGAAAACCTAGGGTTGACCTCGTATTTTCCCAAGTTTTCAACATTTTCATGCACTATTCATCATGTCATAACTCTGCATCGGTAGCTCCGTTTTGGGCGTGTAATATATCAAAATGTTCGTTAGGATGTCCTCTTCATTTTGTTCCTTTGCACCATGCTTGTTTGAGTCCATATTGATGCCCAAATTGTTGTTGCAAGAGTGCTATAAAATGTTAGTTATTGATTCTTATCAGATCTTGAGCATTCGTCATTTTTGCCATGATTATTGTGTGCTGCATATGAACTTGAGCCCTACATGTGTTTTGGGCTATGCCATGCCATATTTGCAGGGGTGTATGCCATGTATTTTTGTGATCAATGTGGTGACTAGCACAAGCATGCAAAGTAGCTCTCGTGATGTTGCTGATTTCAGGGACTTGGAATTTCACTGTCATGTCCCTGCTGTTATTTTAATGCCATGTATTCATGTTGCTACAGAGAGGTCCATGCTTCTTTTGAGTATGTTCAGTAAGGATGATTTGAGCATATGGTTGTGATCTATCCTTCCATGTCCCTGTTTGCATTTATGGAGTACCCTAACATGACTCTATCTTGCTCTACTTTTGCTATAAAATGTTCCTGTCAGATTGTTTATGTGTCAATCAATTTTGCCAAGGTTGTTGTAGTTGATCCATGCATGCTATGAGATTGTTCTTGCCATGGTTAGATTCTTGAACATGTCTTCTTGCTGGTTGTATGCTTGGTTTGTCATGCAATGCCTTGTGGTGAGTGCATCGAGCTCGCAAACATGCCTTCATAACTCTGTTTTTGCCATGTCCAGTTTTCTGCTAAGTCTGAATCTGTTAACGAAACTTGCTATGTTTACATGGGTGCCATCATATTTTCCGTGCCCTTTTGGCTTATGGTCAGTAAGGGACTTTTCTTATATGCTTTGAGTGGATTCATGCTATGCCTTGTTTTTCCATGATATGTTCCTGTAGCACAATGTTATCCTTCTCTAAACATTGCTTCCTGATGTTAATTCCTGACATGTTATTTTCACTAAGTCTGTGATGCTGATATATTTTGCCCTTTTGCCATGCTTGTTTGGACCTGCTATTGTGTGATCTAACCGTAGATTAGTGTTCATCTTTTGTCAAGCATCTTGAGTAGATCACTGCCATGTGCTTTGTTGCTATGTTGAAGTGCAGTAGATTAGTTTCTTGTTGCATTCTTGATGGCATCATGCTGTTAATCGCAGAATTGTGCCATTATTATTTTGCTTGCCATTTGCAAATCGTGCATCCGTTTCCGGCGATCTTTATATCGATTTCGACTGAAATCAACTCATCTTTCCAGCGGCACTATTGGTTTGCCAAGTTGAGGCCTGGTTCAATCTTTTCCTTCCGGAGCACGCATATGCATTGCATATCACATCCCGCATATCATGCCATATTTTGCATCATGTTGCTTGCGCATTGCACAGTGGTTGATTGTTGTTTCCTTTTCTTGTGTTCTTGCTTTGGGTAGAGCCGGGAGACAAGTACGTGATCGAGGAACCCTTTGAGTACGCTTACGAGGATCATGCTTACGTCAACTCGGAGAACTTTGCAGGCAAGATGACCATACCCTCGAAATCACTTCTATCTTTGCTTGCTAGTTGCTCGCTCTATTGCTATGCCGCGATACCTACCACATGCTTTATCATGCCTCCCATATTGCCATGTCAAGCCTCTAACCCACCTTGTCCTAGCAAACCGTTGTTTGGCTATGTTACCGCTTTGCTCAGCCCCTCTTATAGCATTGCTAGTTGCAGGTGAAGATTGGAGTTTGTTCCTTGTTGGAACATGTTTATTGTTGGGATATCATTATTATATCTTGTTTACTTTAATGCATCTATATACTTGGTAAAGGGTGGAAGTCTCGGCCACATGCTTGGTGTTTTGTTCCACTCTTGCCGCCTTAGTTTCCGTGATACCGGTGTTATGTCCCTTGATTTTGCGTTCCTTACGCGGTTGGATTATAATGGGAACCCCTTGACAGTTCACCTTGAATAAAACTCCTCCAGCAAGGCCCAACCTTGGTTTTACCATTTGCCACCTAAGCCTTTTTCCCTTGGGTTTCGCGGACTCAAGGGTCATCTTTATTTTAACCCCCCCAGGCCAGTGCTTCTCTAAGTGTTGGTCCAACCTGAGCGATGTCCGGCGCCCCCTAGGCAACCAGGGTCTATGCCAACCCGACGTCTGGCTCATCCGATGTGCCCTGAGAACGAGATACGTGCGACTCTTATCGGGATTTGTCGGCACATCGGGCGGCTTTGCTGGTCTTGTTTTACCATTGTTGAAATATCTTGCAACCGGGATTTCGAGTCTGATCGGGTCGTCCTGGGAGAAGGAATATCCTTCGTTGATCGTGAGAGCTTGTGATGGGCTAAGTTGGGACACCCCTGCAGGGTTATGAACTTTCGAAAGCCGTGCCCGCGGTTATGGGCAGATGGGAATTTGTTAATATCCGGTTGTAGAAAAGCTGACACTTAACTTAACTTAAAATGAATCAACAACGTGTGTAACCGTGATGGTCTCTTTTCGGCGGAGTCCGGGAAGAGAACACGGTCTCGTGTTATGCTTGAACATAAGTAGTTTCAGGATCACTTCTTGATATTATAGCTTCTCGACCATGCTTTGCTTCTCTTCTCCCTCTCTTTTGCGTAAGTTAGCCACCATATATGCTAGTGCTTGCTGCAGCTCCACCTCACTACCTTTTTCCTATCCATAATCTTAAATAGTCTTGATCACGAGGGTGTGAGATTGCTGAGTCCCCGCGACTCACAGATTACCTCCAAAACCATATGGAGGTGCCGATGATGCCAGTACAGGGGATGCGACCGAACTCAAGTGGGAGTTCGACGGGGATTCAGGACGTTACTATGTGTCTTTCTTGGATGATCAGTAGTGGAGCCCAGTTGGGGCGATCGGGGATCTTTTGCATTTGGGGTTGTATTTATTTTGGTTCCGTAGTCGGACCTTGATTGTATTCTGGATGATGTAATGCTATATTTATGTATTGTGTGAAGTGGCGATTGTAAGCCAACTCTTTATCTCTTTCTTATTCAGTACATGGGATGTGTAAAGATTACCCCTCTTGCGACATGCCTACCATGCGGTTATGCCTCTAAGTCGTGCTCCAACACGTGGGAGATATAGCCGCATCGTGGGTGTTACAAGTTGGTAATCAGAGCCTTCCCCGACTTAGGAGCCCCCTGCTTGATCGAATCACTGGCATTGTTGAGTCTAGAAAAATGTTTTGAGATTTTTAGGATTATATATATATCGAAGAGTAGGATTCTTTTTACTCCTCAGTCCCTTCGTCGCTCTGGTGAGGCCTCCTGATGTAGAGTTTCGACTCTTCTCTCCTAAAATTTCACGAGGAGTTGAGCTCCGAGGTGTTGTCATCACAATTTTATAGTTGCAGTTCTGGAATACCTGAGTTTCGCCAACATCGAAAATCTCTTTTATGTAGTTGTTGGTGAGATAACCTCGACGCCACCCAGTACTGGGGCGGGAGTTCGGGAGTATTGCCATAACTCGTATAACGGATGCTTTTCGAAGGTTGAGGTAAATGATTTCCGAAGGTTTCTTGGTTATGTGTTGAAGGATGGATACAGCTGGATGTAGGATTTGCTAGTTTTGGGTGAGATATTATGCTTCCCCTATATCCCCAACACCTGATTGCATAACCAGAAAATTTTAGAAGTTTCATAGGTGGGAATTCATGTAGCTCTAGTATTTATTCCCCGCAGATATTTGGTTTGTGATTGGGCAATCCTTACCAATTATTTGTTCATGTCCGTACCTTGTTGTTTTATTCATCTATCTCTATCTAAGTGGCTTCTCAATTTATGGAAGTGTGATCATTTACTTTGGAATTCATTCGTTCATTCTTGTTCGAATGTTAAGGCTATATGTTGCAATTTCGATCCATTGATTCAGCTTGAATATATGTCTGTCAAGATGCTAACAGATGTCAACCTCTTCAGGATGGCTCCTCCAATGCGTCAGAATCCAGAACCTCCGCCACCACCTCCACCTCCGGAGGCATGGCAAGCTGTCATGGCCGTCACCAACGCCAACACACAGATGCTTATGCAACTCTTGCAAGAGCGCAACCAAGGAAATCAAGGCCATGGCAACAATCAAGCTCAGTTTGCTACCCTCAACCAGTTCCTCGCAAACCAACCAAAGTCTTTCAGTAACTGTGTCGAGGCCACATACGCTGACGATTGGCTCGTAGATATCTGCAAACATTTTGAGTGTAGCAATGTCAGGCCTGAGGACTTTGTCAAGTTTGCTTCGTTCCAACTCAAAGACCAAGCTGCTGAGTGGTATCAACAATACAAAGATTCCAGAGGAGGTCGTGTGATTACCTGGGATGATTTCCGCCGAGACTTCAAAGCTCACCACATTCCTCAAAGTGTTGCTGAGAGTAAGCGTGAGGAGTTCTACAATCTAAAGCAAGGCAACATGTCTGTTTACCAATATAACATCCTGTTCCAGAGGCTCACTCGCTTCGCTAAACAAGATGTCCCTGACGAGAAGAGCATGATTTATCAGTTCAGAGGTGGCCTCAGAGAATATCTGCAACTAGCTCTCGTGCTTTTTGAGCCGAAAAAGTATGATGAGTTCTACAACATGGCACTAAAGCAAGAGGATGCTCAACTCAAGTGCGATGCTTCCAAGAAGAGAGTCAGGGATGCAACTCCTTCTTCTTCTTCTTCAACTCAAGTGGTAGCTAAGCAGCAAAAGTTCTGGTTGCCTCCTCCTCCTCCTCCGTTTCGTCAGCCTTATCAGCAGAAGAGCAAAGGTGGCAATGGATCTTCCCACCCACCCAACCCAGGCTATCAGAACAAAGCTTCGTCTCATGCTCCAAGATCAAGTGCTTCGTATCACCGTCCGCTCTCAGAGGTTACTTGCAACAAGTGTCAGCAGAAGGGGCACTATGCGAACAAATGCTTCAACCAGAGGCGTCTTCCGCCTCCTCCTCCTGTGAGATCTGCCAGCAATGCAGTGGTCAAGCATAATCCCAAGTCTGCAAAGGTCAACATGATGAACGCATCTCGGGCAGAGGACTCTTCAGAAGTGATCATGGGTAACCTTCCTGTTAACGATATTCCTACAAGAGTCCTTTTCGATACTGGTGCATTGCATTTTTTCATTTCAAGACCATTTGCATCTAAGCATGAGTTGGTTTTCCAAGATTTGCCTAGACAGTTATCAGTTGTCTCTCTGGGTAAATTCATGAATGCAAGCTCTATGGTTCCGGATGTTTCTATCAAGATGGGTGACTATAAGTTTCTGTCCTCTCCAATTGTTCTTGGTAACTCGGATATTGATCTAATTCTCGGCATGGACTGGCTTTCTAAGCACAAGGCTCAGCTTGATTGTGCTGCCAGGCAGATTCAATTGACACACTCGTCTGAGGATGTGATCATCTATGCCGCTCGTGACGATACCATTCGACTGTTTTCTCTCAACGAGAAGGGCGAGTTGAATGCCATCTCTCGGATTGTAGTCATTTGTGAATATCAAGATGTCTTTCCATAAGAGCTTCCAGGAATGCCTCCTCACCGGCCAGTTGAATTCGTCATTGATCTTGAGCCTGGCACAGAACCTATTTGCAAACGTCCTTACAAGCTTGGACCAGAAGAGTTGAAGGAGCTGAAGAAACAACTTGATGAACAAGAGCGTATGGGTCTGATCCGACCAAGTTCTTCTCCTTGGGGTTGTGGTGTTCTTTTTGTCAAGAAGAAGGATGGCACGGGCCGACTCTGCGTCGACTACCGTCCATTGAACAAGAAGACCATAAAGAACAAGTACCCACTTCCCAACATCAATGAGCTTTTTGAACAACTCAAAGGTGCTCAAGTATTCTCCAAGCTTGACCTCCGTATGGGCTATCATCAGATTCACATTCGTGAACAAGATATCCCCAAGACAGCATTTAGAACAAGCTATGGTTCATATGAATACACTGTCATGTCTTTCGGCCTTGTCAATGCTCCTCCAACATTCTCTCGCATGATGAACTTCATCTTCAACCCTTACACAAATGACTTTGTCTTGGTGTATCTCGATGATATTTTGGTCTTCTCCAAGAACAAAGAGGATCATGCCAAGCATTTGAGATTGGTGCTGGACAAACTCAGAGAACATCAATTCTATGCGAAGTTTTCAAACTGCAAGTTTTGGCTCGATGAGGTTCTCTACCTTGGGCATATCATCTCTGCCAAGGGCATAGCTGTTAATCCTGAGAAGGTGTATGCAATTGTGAATTGGGAACCGCCTCAGAATGTGAAGCAGCTCCGCAGCTTTCTTGGGCTTGCAAGCTATTGTCAAAGATTCGTTGAGAATTTCTCTAAGATTGCAAAGCCTCTTTCCAACCTTCTCCAGAAGCATGTGAAGTATGTCTGGACGCCTCAATGTGACATCGCTTTCAACACCCTCAAGAGAAGTTAGTCACAGCTCCAGTTCTGACTCCTCCGGATGAATCCAAACCATTTGAGGTTTTCTGTGATGCTTCCCTGCAAGGTCTCGGTGCTGTGTTAATGCAAGAGAAGAAAGTTGTGGCCTATACCTCTCGCCAACTGAAGCCCAACGAAAAGAACTACCCCACTCACGACCTTGAGTTGGCGGCAGTTGTCCATGCTCTTTTAACATGGAGACATCTCTTGCTGGGAAGGAAAGTGGACATCTTCATTGATCATAAGAGCCTCAAGTACATCTTCACTCAGCCCAACCTCAACCTCAAGCAGAGTCGTTGGGTCGAAATGATTCAAGAGTATAATCTAAGTATTGAATATACTCCAGGTAAGGCCAATGTCATTGCTGACGCTTTGAGCAAGAAGGCTTACTGCAAAAGTTTGATTCTCAAGCCCTTCCAATCAGAACTTTGTGAAGCTTTCCGCAAACTTAATCTCCAAGTTGTTCCTCTTGCCAACCTCCAAGTCTCTCCTACTTTGGAAGATCAAATTCGTGAGGCTCAACTTCTTGATGCAATGGTGAAGAAGGTGAAGATTGGGATTGCCAAGAGCCAACCCAAGTACAAGTGCTATCGCCTTGATGACAAAGATACTCTATTCTTCGAGGATCACATTGTTGTTCCTAAGGGTGACCTTCGTAAAGTCATTATGAACGAGTCTCACAGTTCACTCCTATCTATTCATCCTGGAAGTACAAAGATGTACCATGACCTCAAGCAGTCGTATTGGTGGACTCGGATGAAGCGAGAGATTGCTTAGTTCATGAATGAATGTGATGTCTGCAGAAGAGTGAAAGCAGAACACGAACGACCAGCTGGTCTCCTCCAACCTCTTGCCATTCCAGAATGGAAGTTTGACCATATTGAGATGGACTTCGTGACTGGATTTCCCAAGTCCAAGCGTGGAAATGATGCTATCTTTGTTGTCATTGACAAGCTTACAAAAGTGGCTCATTTTCTTCCTATCAAAGAAACTATCACAGCAGCTCAGTTGGCAGAGCAATATACCTCCAGGATTGTCTCTTTGCACGACATTCTGCAGTTGATATCTTTAGATCGTGGAAGCATCTTTACTTCTAAGTTCTGGGATTCCTTCCAGAAGGCCATGGGCACCAACATTCGGTTCAGCACAACCTTCCATCCTCAAACTAGTGGACAAGTCGAGCGAGTCAATCAAATTCTTGAAGATATGCTCAGGGCTTGTGTCATTTCCTTCGGTATGAAGTGGGAAGATTGTCTTCCATATGCCGAGTTCTCCTACAACAACAGCTTCCAAGCGAGTTCGGGCAAGGCCCATTCGAGATTCTCTATGGCAGAAAGTGCCGTACTCCTCTTAACTGGTCAGAGACTGGTGAATGCCAACTTCTTGGCAATGACTTGATCACAGAGGCTGAAGAAATGTGCAAATTCATTCGTGAAAATATCAAAGCCGTGCAATCGCGCTAGATAGCAAGCATAGTGACTTGGCTTTCGAGATAGGAGACCATGTCTACCTCCGCGTCTCTCCAATGAAAGGTACTCGTTGCTTCGGTATCAAAGGGAAACTTGCCCCTAGATACGTGGGTCCTTTCAAGATCATTGGCAAAAGAGGCGATCTCGCCTATGAACTTGAGCTTCCGTCCAACTTTGCAAATGTGCACGACGTGTTTCATGTGTCTCAGCTTTGCAAGTGTTTCAAGACTCCTGACCGCACCATGAACTTCGAAGAGATTGATCTCTAAGAAGACCTATCTTATCATGAGCATCTCGTTGCTATTCTTGAAGAAACTGAGCGCAAGACTCGCAACAAGTCTATCAAATTCCTGAAAGTGAAGTGGTCACATCATTCCGACCGAGAAGCCACCTGGGAACGCGAGGACCACCTCCATTCTGAATATCCAGAGTTCTTTCAATCCTAGATCTCGGGACGAGATCCTTACGTAGTGGTGGAGTGTTGTAACACCCCGGATGTAACTTACCTTAAGTGTACTCCAACTCTTGCCATTTTCAGCTCTAAGTTATGATATTCCCTCGTGGTTGGGTTTTGTCTTTGTTTTTCATTTTGTTCATGTCATGCATTTCATATCATTTCATCATGTGCATCGCATTTGCATACGTGTCCATCTCATGCATCCGAGCATTTTCCCCGTTGTCTGTTTTGCGATCCGACACTCCTATGTCCTCCGGCGCCCCCTTTTGCCTCTTTTCATGTGCGGGTGTTAAACATTCTCGGATTGGACCGAGTTTTGCCAAGCGGCCTTGGTACGCCACCGGTAGACCGCCTGTCAAGTTTCGTGCCATTTGGAGTTCGTTTGATACTCCAACGGTTAACCGAGGAACCGTAAAGGCCTCGTGTGTGTTGCAGCCCAACACCCCTCCAAAGTGGCCCAAAACCCATCCAAACCCCCTCTATCCTCTCGGTCGTTCGATCACGATCGCGTGGCCAAAAACCGCGCTCCATTTGGACTCTCCTAGATCCCTCTATCTATAAATATGTGCCTCCTCCGAATTTTTCACGCGAAACCCTAGTCTTCTCCTCCCTCTCGCCCGACGGACATGTCCGCGCGCCGCCGGACGAAACCCGCCGCCGCACCGCACCAGTGAGACGACGCAACGGCAGCGCCACCCGCGCCCCGCTGCGGCCCGCTCGCACCCGCGGCCGCCCCCCGCGGCCCGCGCGCCTCGCCCGCCGACCCGACTCCGCGCGCCTCCCGCGCCGCTCCTCCGTGTCGGCGAGCTCACCGCCCGGCGACCTCCGCCGCCCCGCTCGGCCGCGCCATCACCGGAGGGCGCCCGCCGCCTCGCCGCCTCCGCCGGTCCCAGTCGCCGCCCGCGCCGCTCAAGGTCGCCGCGCCACCGCATCGTCGCCTCCCCACTCCGGCCTCAACTCCGGCGAGCTCCCACGACACCGGCCACCGCGTCCCTCAACTCCGGCGAGAGATCTGGCTGCCTCGGCTTCCGCGCGCTCAGATCCAGATCCAGAAAACCTAGGGTTGACCTCGTATTTTTCCTAAGTCTGCAACATTTTCATGCACTATTCATCATGTCATAACTCTGCATCCGTAGCTCCGTTTTGGGCGTGTAATATATCAACATGTTCGTTAGGATGTCCTCTTTATTTTGTTCATTTGCACCATGCTTGTTTGAGTCCTTCTTGATGCCCAAATTGTTGTTGCAAGAGTGCTATAAAATGTTAGTTCCTGATTCTTATCAGATCTTGAGCATTTGTCATTTTTGCCATGATTATTGTGTGATGCATATGAACTTGAGCCCTACATGTGTTTTGGGCTACGCCATGCCATCTTTACAGGGGTGTATTCCATGTATTTTTCTGATCAATGTGGTGACTAGCACAAGCATGCAAAATGAACACTGATTTCACTAAGTCATTTCCCTGCTGTTATTTTAATGCCATGTATTCATGTTGCTATAGAGAGTTCCATGCTTCTTTTGAGTATGTTCAGTAAGGATGATTTGAGCATATGGTTGTGCTATATCCATCCGTGTCCCTATTTGCATTTATGGAGTATCCTAATATTACTAAATCTTGCTCTACTTTTGCTATCAAATGTTCCTGGCAGATTGTTTACGTGTTACTCAATTTTGCCAAGGTTGTTGTAGTTGATCCATGCATGCTACGAGATTGTTCTTGCCATGGTTAGCTTCTTGAACATGTCTTCTTGCTGGTAGTATGCTTGGTTTGTCATGCAATGCCTTGTGGTGAGTGCATCGAGCTCACAAACATGCCTTCATAACTCTGTTTTTGCCATGTCCAGTTTTCTGCCAAGTCTGAATCTGTTAACGAAACTTGATATGTTTACATGGGTGCCATCATATTTTCTGTGCCCTTTTGGCTTATTGTCAGTAAGGGACTTTTCTTACATGCTTTGAGTAGATTCATGCCATGCCTTGTTTTTCCATGATATGTGCTTGTAGCATGTTGTTATCTTGCTCTAAACATTCCTTCCTGATGTTAATTCCTGACATGTTATTTTCACTAAGTCTGTGATGCTGATATATTTTGCCCTTTTGCCATGCTTGTTTGGACCTGCTATTGTGTGATTTAGCCGTAGATCAGTGTTCATTTTTGTCAAGCATCTTGAGTAGATCACTACCATTTGCTTTGTTGCTATGTTGGAGTCCAGTAGCTTAGTTTCTTGTTGCACTCTAGATGGCATCGTGCTGTTAATCGCAGAATTGTGCCATTATTATTTTGCTTGCCATTTGCAAACCGTGCATCCGTTTCCAGCAATCTTTATATCGATTTCGACCGAAATCAACTCATATTTCTAGCGGCACTCTTGGTTTGCCAAGTTAATGCCTGGTTCAATCTTTTCCTTCCGGAGCACGCATATGCATTGCATATCACATCCCGCATATCATGCCATATTTTGCATCATGTTGCTTGCGCATTGCACCGTGGTTGATTGTTGTTTCCTTTTCTTGTGTTCTTGCTTTGGGTACAGCCGGGAGACAAGTACGTGATCGAGGAACCCGTTGAGTATGCTTACGAGGATCAAGCTTACATCAACTCGGAGAACTTTGCAGGCAAGATGACCATACCCTCGAAATCACTTCTATCTTTGCTTGCTAGTTGCTCTCTCTATTGCTATGCCGCGATACCTACCACATGCTTTATCATGCCTCCCATATTGCCATGTCAAGCCTCTAACCCACCTTGTCCTAGCAAACCGTTGTTTGGCTATGTTACCGCTTTGCTCAGCCCCTCTTATAGCGTTGCTAATTGCAGGTGAAGATTGGAGTTTGTTCCTTGTTGGAACATATTTATTGTTGGGATATCATTATTATATCTTGTTTACTTTAATGCATATATATAATTGGTAAAGGGTGGAAGGCTCGGCCTTATGCCTGGTGTTTTATTCCACTCTTGCCGCCTTAGTTTCCGTCATACCGGTGTTATGTTCCTTGATTTTGCGTTCCTTACGCGGTTGGGTTATAATGGGAACCCCTTGACAGTTCGCCTTGAATAAAACTCCTCCAGCAAGGCCCAACCTTGGTTTTACCATTTGCCACCTAAGCCTTTTTCCCTTGGGTTTAGCGGACTAAAGGGTCATCTTTATTTTAACCCCCACGGGCCAGTGCTTCTCTAAGTGTGGGTCCAACCTGAGCGATGTCCGGTGCCCCCTCGGCAACCAGGGTCTATGCCAACCCGACGTCTGGCTCATTCGGTGTGCCCTGAGAACGAGATACGTGCGACTCCTATCGAGATTTGTCGGCACATCGGGCGGCTTTGCTGGTCTTGTTTTACCATTGTAGAAATGTCTTGTAACCGGGATTCTGAGTCTGATCGGGTCGTCCTGGGAGAAGGAATATCCTTCATTGACTGTGAGAGCTTGTGATGGGCTAAGCTGGGACACCCCTGCAGGGTTATGAACTTTCGAAAGCCGTGCCCGCGGTTATGGGCAGATGGGAATTTGTTAATATCCGGTTGTAGAAAAGCTGACACTTAACTTAACTTAAAATGAATCAACAACGTGTGTAACCGTGATGGTCTCTTTTCGGCGGAGTCCGGGAAGAGAACACGGTCTCGTGTTATGCTTGAACATAAGTAGTTTCAGGATCACTTCTTGATATTATAGCTTCTCGACCGTGCTTTGCTTCTCTTCTCCCTCTCTTTTGCGTAAGTTAGCCACCATATATGCTAGTGCTTGGTGCAGCTCCACCTCACTACCTTTTTCCTACCCATAAGCTTAAATAGTCTTGGTCGCGAGGGTGTGAGATTGCTAAGTCCCCGTGACTCACAGATTACCTCCAAAACTAGATGCAGGTGCTGATGATGCCAGTACAGGGGATGCAACCGAACTAAAGTGGGAGTTCGACGAGGATTAAGGACGTTACTATGTGTCTTTCCCAGACGATCAGTAGTGGAGCCCAGTTGGGGCGATCAGGGATCTTTTGCATTTGGGGTTGTATTTATTTTGGTTCCGTAGTCGGACCTTGATTGTATTCTGGATGATGTAATGCTATATTTATGTATTGTGTGAAGTGGCGATTGTAAGCCAACTCTTTATCTCTTTCTTATTCAGTACATGGGATGTGTAAAGATTACCCCTCTTGCGACATGCCTACTATGCGGTTATGCCTCTAAGTCGTGCTCCGACACGTGGGAGATATAGCCGCATCGTGGGTGTTACAGGAGACTGACCAGCCGTCCACTCCACGAACCGGCACCATCGACTCCGCCAACCAGCCGGACCCCTCTGCTGCTCCCTAGGTTGCCGACTTATCTTTATTTTCCCTATTTTATTAGTCTTGACAAACTTTGTTAAATTTGCACAATTCCACCCGCGGGGTGTATTTCAAACTCTGTTGAATGCTGGCCAAGGGCCTTTTGACATGTAAACATGCTTTCACAGAAGTTGTGCTTTTGCCGAGTTTGGACTTTTCTTGTTTTCTGCCCCTTGGCCTTTTTCCTTTGCTGCCCTCCCTTGGCTGCCGTCTTGCCAACCAAATAGCCGCTCTATGGGATGTGGTTTGGTCAAGTACTTAGTTGCTTTCGGGAGGGCAAGTACTTAGCCGACAAGAGTGTTAGCAAGTTAAGTAGAAACCGGCCAGCCGGCTATTTCAGCAGCCGGTCGATGAGGTGGGAAGCCAGCCTGAACTATGTGCATGCTTAGGGTCCTTAGCCATTTTTCATGTGGACAACCTTTCCTGCCTATAACTCCTGCCCATCGGACAGTCGCTCTGCGAGCTGCGGATTTTGGCAGGAGAAGGCTTAGGTGCCAACACACTACTTGTCCGACTGCAGGAAGCACCACATAGTACAAGGCAGCGAGCCCCCGGGCCGACTGGTCGAACCCGGTGCCAGGCGGAAAAATGAAATAACACATTCGTAGGCATAATACTTATCATATAGATGAAAGAGGGTAGCCCCCGAGCTCTTCTCGGGGGACCCGGAGTCTTCGTACTTAATACAAAAGATAGCGTGGTACATACTGCATCAACTGTAAAATCTTCGAAGGAGGTTTGCATTCCACGGCCGCTCTGTCTCTTTGCCGGAGTCGTCTCTCTTGCGTGCTCTGGGCTTCTCAGCATCGATCAGGTAGTAGGAGTCATTGCCCCAAACTTTGCTAATGATGAATGGGCCTTCCCAAGGTGCTGAAAGCTTGTGCTGGCCGGCTGTTCGCTGGATCAGCTGGAGCACAAGGTCTCCCTCCTGGAAAGATCTTGGCTTGACCTTTGATGTCTACTACACAACCTTCTTCTTGTAGACGTTGTTGGGCCTCCAAGTACAGAGGTTTGTAGGACAGTAGCAAATTTCCCTCAAGTGGATGACCTAAGGTTTATCAATCTGTAGGAGGCGTAGGATGAAGATGGTCTCTCTCAAGCAACCCTGCAACCAAATAACAAAGAGTCTCTTGTGTCCCCAACACACCCAATACAATGGTAAATTGTATAGGTGCACTAGTTCGGCGATGAGATGGTGAAACAAGTGGTATATGGATAGTACATAAAGGTATTTTTAATCTGAAATTATAAAAACAGCAAGGTAACGAATGATAAAAGTGAGCATAAACGGTATTGCAATGATAGGAAATATGGCCTAGGGTTCATACTTTCACTAGTGTAAGTCCTCTCAACAATACTAACATAATTGGATCACATAACTATCCCTCAACATGCAACAAAGAGTCACTCCAAAGTCACTAATAGCGGAGAAAGAACGAAGAGATTATGGTAGGGTACGAAACCACCTCAAAGTTATTCTTTCCAATCAATCCGTTGGGCTATTCCTATAGGTGTCACAAACAGCCCTAGAGTTCGTACTAGAATAACACCTTAAGACACAAATCAACCAAAACCCTAATGTCACCTAGATACTCCAATGTCACCTCAAGTATTCGTGGGTATGATTATACGATATGTATCACACAATCTCAGATTCATCTATTCAAACAACACAAAGGACAACAAAGAGTGCCCAAAGTTTCTACCGGAGAATCACGACGAGAACGTGTGCCAACCCCTATGCATAGGTTCCCAATGTCACGAAACCCGCAAGTTGATCACCAAGACATACATCAAGTGAATCACGTGGTATCCCATTGTCACCACAGATACGCACGGCAAGACATACATCAAGTGTTCTCAAATCTTTAAAGACTCGATCCGATAAGATTACTTCAAAGGGGAAACTCAATTCATTACAAGAGAGAAGAGGGGGAGGAGAAACATAAGTCCAACTATAATAGCAAAGCTCGCGATACATCAAGATCGTGCCAAATCAAGAACACGAGAGAGAGAGAGATCAAACACATAGCTACTGGTACATACCCTCAGCCCCGAGGGAGAACTACTCCCTCCTCGTCATGGAGAGCACCGGGATGATGAAGATGGCCACCGGTGAAGGATTGCCCCCTCCGGCAGGGTGCTGGAACGGGTCTAGATTGGTTTACAGTGCCGTATCTTCTGACGTGGGGTCCAAGTCCATCAGATGTGTTTCCTTCCAAAAATAACTTCTCCAGTTGATTTCGTTCCTTTTCGACTTCGTCTGATATTCCTTTTCTTCAAAACACTGAAATAGGCATAAAACAGCAAATCTGGGCTGGGCCTCCGGTTAATAGGTTAGTCCCAAAAGTAATATAAAAGTGGATAATAAAGCCCAATATTGCCTAAAACAGTAGATAATATAGCATGGAGCAATCAAAAATTATAGATACGTTGGAGACGTATCAACCTTCCGATTGTAGTAGTGGCGCAGACTCTGCTGGTAGATGGTGGACCGGCTGAGTGCCAACAGCCGGCCCTCCTCTAGCAGATCGACACCGTCTTCTCGCGCTTCTTTTGCTTCCGCCTCAGTGTACATGGTGGCGCGAGGTGAGTCGAACTCAATGTCAGTTGGGATGACGGCCTCGGCACCGTATACGAGGAAGAATGGAGTGAAGCCGGTTGACTTGTTTGGAGTGGTGCAGAGGCTCCAAAGGACGACCGACAGCTCATCAATCCAGCAGCCAGCTAATTGCTCCAAAGGCTCGATCAGTCGGGGCTTGATGCCGAAAAGGATGAGGCCATTTGCTCGCTCAACTTGGCCGTTTGACTGCGGATGGGCAACGGATGCTAGGTCCCGTCGGATGCCCTGCGTCACGTAGAAACGGGCCAAGGCTCCTTTGGCAAAATTTGTGCCATTATCCGTGATGATGCTGTGTGGTACTCCATACTGAGTGGTGATATCTACAATGAAAGTCACGGCAGTCCGACCATTCAACTTCTTGATTGGCTTTGCTTCTATCCACTTAGTGAATTTGTCCACGGTGACAAGCAGATGGGTCATGCCGCCGCGTGCTGTCTTGAATGGTCCCACCATATCCAAGCCCCAGATGGCAAAGGGCCATGCTAAGGGAATGGTCTTGAGTGCAAAAGCTGGTAGATGTTGCTGCGAGCTGAACTTTCGACACCCTTTGCAATGCTTGACTAGATCCTTGGCATCCTCCAAGGCAGTCGGCCAGAAGAAACCATGGCGGAAAGCTTTGGCCACGAGTGATCTGGAAGCCACGTGCTGGCCGCACTCGCCTTGGTGGATATCTTTGAGGATTTCTTGGCCTTTCTCCGGCTCCACACATCATTGGTACACACCAGTGACACTGCGCCTCACAAGTTCTCTGTTGACAATGGTGTATGCTACTGCCCGACGTTGCACTTGTCGGGCCGAGATCTCATCAGTCGACAGCTCTTTGTTCACCAGAAAGTTGAGGATGGGCTGCGCCCATGAATGTGCTGCTATTTCTTCGACTGCCAGAACTGCAACTTGCACGAGGGCGGTTGGGCTGGGAGGCAGCGGGTTGGAGTCGGTTGCCGCTTGCTGTGTCGATGAAGTCCCCTGGCCGACTGCCGCAGCCCCTGAGCCAGATTCTGAAGTCCCCGGGCCGGGTGCGACTGCAGCAGTCCCCAAGCTGCTTGGTGAAGTCCCCGAGCCGCTTGGTGAAGTCTCCGGGCCGACTGTTGCAGTCCCCGGGCCGGGTTGTGAAGTTTCGGGCCGGGTGTGACTATCACAGTACCCATGCCGACTGCTGAGGTCCGGAGCCGGCTGCCGCAGCCCTAGAGTCGGATCCGTCGGCCTCGGGAGGAGCAGGCACAAAGATGGACTCAGATTCCGGAGAGGGCTTGATCGACGGCTTGAGGAGGCGCTGAAGGGGGACACCGGCTGGTATTGCTTGTCGGGTGGAGCCGATTCGTGCCAAGGTATCTTCTTGCTCATTGTCGGCTCTTGGCACATGAAGGAACTCGCACCCCTCGAAGTATCCACTGAGTTGCTAGACGAAAAAATGGTAGCTTGCCATATTTGCATCCTTGGCGTCCCAGTCACCAGAAGACTGTTGGACCACCAAGTCGGAGTCGCCGTAGCACAGGATCCGGCGGATGCTGATTTCTTTGGCCAACCGGAGGCCGTGTATTAATGCTTCATACTCGGCCACATTGTTGGAGGCGGCAAAGTGGATTTGCAATGTGTACTTGAGCTTGTCATCTTTGGGAGAGGTAAGGACGATGCCGGCTCCCAAACCAGTGCACATCTTCAAACCATCAAAATGCATCCGCCAATGGGTGGAGTCCGGCGCTGACGGCAAGTACTAGGTCTCGGCCCAGTCGACGAGGAAGTCGGCTAGTGCTTGGGACTTGATGGCGGTGCGAGGCTGGTAGTAGATGGTGTAGGGGGGCAACTCGATGGCCCATTTGTCCACTCAGCCAGAAGCATCTCTGTTGCCAATGATCTCAGCGAGTGGGGCGGTGCAGACAATAGTGATTGGGTGGTCTTGAAAGTATGGCTTCAGCTTCTTGGTGGCGAAATGCACGCCGTAGCACATCTTCTGATAGTGGGGGTAGTTCTGCTTGGAGGCGGACAACACTTCACTCAAGTAATACATCGGCCTCTGGACTAGTAATGCCTTGCCGTCTTCCTTGTGCTCCACCACCATGACTGTGCTGACCACCCGACTGGTGGCAGTGATGTAAAGGTACATGGGCTCTTTAGCAGTCGGAGCCGCAAGGACAGGCGGCATGGTCAACATCTTTTTTAGCTGGATAAAAGCGTCATCCACCTTATCGTTCCACTCGAGTGGTCTTCTTCATGAGCTGGTATAGGGGAAGAGCCTTCTCGCCCAGCTAACTGATGAACCGGCTGATGGATGCCAAGCAGCCGGTGAACTTATGGACGTCTCGCAGTCGGGTGGGCTTCTCCTTCCTCTCGATGGCTTTGATCTTCACAGGGTTGCACTCAATGCCGCATTCTGAGACCAAGAAGCCAAGGAGCTTGCCGGCTGGTACTCCGAACACGCACTTTTCCGGGTTGAGCTTGATTTGAAATCGGCGCAGATTTTCAAAGGTTTCCTTGAGGTCTTCGAGGAGTGTGTTGCGCTTCTCCGTCTTCACCACGATATCGTCTACGTAGACGTGGGCATTTCTGCCGAGTTGCTACAGGAGGCACTTCTGCATGCAACGCTGAAAAGTGGCACTGGCATTTCTCAGGCCGAATGTCATGGTCAGGTAGCAGAAGGCTCCAAATGGTGTGATGAATGCGGTCTTCAGACGGTCTGCCGGGTTCAACTTGATCTGGTGATATCTTGAGTAGGCATCCAAAAAACTCAACAACTCGCATCCGGAGTCTATCACCTGGTCTATTCGTGGCAGAGCAAACAGATCCTTTGGGCAGGCCATGTTGAGGCTGGTGTAATCAATGCACATGCGCCACTTGTTATTCTTCTTCAGTACAAGGACTGGGTTGGCAAGCCATTTTGGGAAGAAAAATTCCATGATGAAGCCGTCTGCCAACAGACGGGCGATCTCTTCTCCAACGATTCTTCTCTTCTCCTCCGACAGTCGGCGGAGGGGTTGCTTGACCGGCTTGGCATCTTCTCTCACATGTAGCTTGTGCTCGGCAAAATCCTTCGGGACACCCGACATGTCTTTGGGAGACCATGCGAAGATGTCCCGATTCTCACAGAGGAAATCGACGAGCTCGCTTTCCTATTTGCTGTCAAGGTTTGCGCCTATGATAGCGTACCTCTCCAGGTGCTCTGGGTCCAACGGTATCTTTTTTGTCTCCTTGGCCGGCTTGAAGCATCCTTCAGCTTCCGACTCCTTGGGATCATGGGACATGTTCATCTGCTTGCCGGCCATGGCCACAACCCGGTCAAGGAGCCGCTTCTCGGCCGCGATCACAAGGGACTCGGCCACCCGGCTGCTGGCGGCCGCACAGTTAGACGACTTCTGATAATCTCCAGAGATGGTAATGACTCCCCTGGCACTCGGCATCTTCATCTTGAGGTAGGCATAATGTGGCACCGCCATGAACTTGGCTAAAGTAGGTCGGCCAAGCAATGCGTGGTACGGGCTTTCCAAGTCGACCACCTCAAACCAGATGGGCTCTCGGCGGAAATGGTCTTTGTCCCCGAAGAGGAAATCTATCTGGATCTTGCCGATTGGTGAGTGAGAAAGGCTAGGAACTATGTTGTGGAAGACAGTCTAACTCGGCAGGAGATGCTTGGGTTTAATCTTCAACTTCTCCATGGTATCACGGTACAGGATGTTGATGCTGCTGCCGCCATCTATCAAGATTCGGGAGAAACGAGCAGCTCACCTCTCCGTGGAAAAGGTGGCCTCCAACACCAAAGTGTAAGAGCCTGGAGAAGGCATTACTTCCGGGTGATCAGCTCGGCTCCAACTGATTGGCCTCTCTGACCAATGCATGAACTCTGGGGCTTCAATGCCTACGACATTCACCTCTCGAGACTGTCGGCGCCGGCTGCGCATGTCATCGGCCACACTGGTGAAAACAATATACGCTCCATGTTCTTCAGGGAATTGCACTACAAAAAAATACACTTCCGTGATGATACGTGTTTGTCACAGTAGGTTGCATTTTTTGTCATGCATGTACATCCATGACAAATTTATGATAGAATCAAGATAGTCATACCTGTGCTGTCGTAGAAGTGTTCCATGACATTACCAAAATTATCATCACGGAAGTGTCCACTTCCATGATGATAAATCGCGCGTCACAGAAGTGCCTTCGTCAAGGGTGACCGACACGTGGGATCCACCGTAACGGAACGCCGTTAAGCTATCGGGTCGGGTTTTGGATCCGATAACCCATTAACAGCCCCAACCAATGGGGATTTTCCATGTGTAAAATTATCATTGGCTGGAGGAAACACGTGTCGGCTCACTGTTGGGACAGATGTCATCCGCTCATTGGACCGAAGGCGCCTATGATACGGTGACACGTGGCACGGCCCAACAGAGGCCCATTCCTATGAAAAGGCCAGCCCGTTTGACTTGGTCAAAAGGTGGCGGGCCGGCCCACGGAAAGCCTGTTAACGGCCTGTTCGCATATGGCCCATGTACAACCCGCTAACCCAGGGCCCGTTACGCCCTTTCCGAATTAGGCTCAGTAGCGTCATCTGGGCCGTCCAATATGATTCAACCCGTTTTAACTTCCGGCCCATGTGTGGCCCATGACTTCTTTCGACCCATATGAGGACCTTTGTAACTCTTGGCCCATTAACGACCCGTGGTGAAATTGGCCCGTAATGAACAGTGTATCACTTTATACCCATTAACGGCCCGTTATTACATTGGGCCGTTTCCAGCCCAAGTTATCTTTCGGCCTTCTCAGGGCCCATTGATTCTTGGGCTCATTTGCAGCATTCGGTTACATACGACCCGTTACTGTCATTTTCTGCTTGTGGGCCAAATTCAGCCCGTCGTTACAGTCGGCCCGTTTGCGGACCGTTAATACGTTGGGCCATTTTCATGTAAAAAAACCTGTTGGGCTGTTTTCATAGAGTTATCAAATACAGCCTATTAACGACCCATTATGGTCCACGAATAGTACGGCCCATGATTGGCGAAATGATGATACGCCCCGTAGAAGGCCCATGGATCCTACGGCCCATATGAGGCCCATGGATAGTACGGCCCGTAGAAGGCCCATGGATCGTACGGCCCGTAGAAGGCCCATGGACCCTAAGGCCCGTATAGAAGGCCGATGGATCCTACGGCCGGACGAAGGCCCATGGATCATACGACCCGTAGAAGGCCCATGATTATTTTGTCCTAGTTACCAAAAATAGGCTATTGTGGCCACTAGAAAAAAACAGAAAAAGAACTGCAGTGACTACAAGCAAACAACTAAACAAGATAGTAAGGAAATAAATAAGCAAGCAATTAACGCTAGGCTATTACCGCTATTACACATATTACATCCACTGGGCATCAAAGTTTGCCACCAGTGCAAATATAGGGAACAAAGCAGCACATTACATACAATGGCCATCAAAATTGGCCACCAATGCAAATAAACACGGCAGCAAAACAAGAGCATAACTGAAACAACTTTAGAAGAGCTCAAGAAACGTTATCCTGGGTATCCACCATGCTGGCAATAAGCTTAGCAAGCTGATTAGCTTTGTCCTGTTTGGCGCTAAAATACTCCAACGCTTGCTGTTGCACCAGAAAGTATGCATCTGAATGCTCTAGGGACTTCCGCAGTCCTTCCGCTTCTCGTCGCAGCACAGCTGATCGATGTCTTTCAGCTCGTAGTTGAGACTCAAGAAACTGAACTGATTCAGACACTGAGTTTGAATAGCTTGTGCAAGCGGTAGTGGCCAGTAACTCAAACACTAAACCAAGACAGGACTTTGGGGTTGTCTCGCTGTCTTCAAGATAGTCTTCCTTAGCTATTTTATCAGCTTTGTTGGAGACCAACAAGGATGTGTCACTATCCTGAACCTTATCTGCATTACTTCCTTTACCATTGCTTAATAAGGCACTCTTTCCCAATATCCTGTCAGCATTCTAAAAGAAGAAACAAGCAGACACATAACAAGTTTAGCATGTACTAGTATATGAAACTCATTTCAGTGAACCAGTTCATTAGTAAGGTGGACATGATTAAACTACCAAGTCTTCTATTTCCAAGTACTAGTACATAATAAAAGCATCAAACAAACATATATCTATGTCCTATGGTCACTGCATTGTCTTGCCAAATCAAAATAGAGACACGGTTCAAATCATATCAGTTCAAGACAAAGCAACAGTGAAAGAATACAAAGTGTGGGAAACTACACGGCACAACAAGATTTCAGATGGGTACCACGGGTGTACATGTACAACAACACTATTGGCTCTATTGTGATGCTAGTAATGTGCATGATATGAAAGTCAACTGTATACACTATTGAAATTGAAATCAACAGAGCTATTGATAAGAGCAAACCTGTTAAAGAAACATGCGTGAGCATACCTGATGTGCCATTGGAGTTACGATTGGATCCTTTAATTTTAAAATAAGTTTGTATGAGTAAATACAGTGATACAAGAGCAAAGCAATCATAGTTAAAAAAGGCGCGCCTAAGCGAGCGTTTAACACTACAAAAAAAAATACACTTCCGTGATGATACGCGTTTGTCACAGTAGATCGCGTTTTTTGTCATGCATGTACATCCATGACAAATTTATGACAGAATCAAGATAGTCATACCTGTGCTGTCGTAGAAGTGTTCCATGACATTACCAAAATTATCATCACGGAAGTGTCCACTTCCATGATGATAAATCGCGCGTCACAGAAGTGCTTTCGTCAAGGGTGACCGACACGTGGCATCCACCTTAACGGAACACTATTAAGCTATCGGGTCAGGTTTTGGATCCGATAACCCGTTAACAGCCCCGACCAATGGGAAATTTCCACGTGTAAAATTCTTATTGGCCGGACGAAACACGTGTCAACTCGTTAGTGGGACAGATATGCGCCTATGATACGTCAACACGTGGCACAGCCCAACAGAGGCCCATTCCTGTGAAAAGGCCGGCCCGTTTGACTTGGTCAAAAGGTGGCGGGCCGGCCCATGGGAAGCCTGTTAACGGCCTATTCGCATATAGCCCATTTACGGCCCGCTAACCCAAGGCTCGTTACGCCCTATCCGGATTAGGCCCAGTAGCGTCATCTGGTATTGGAAATATGCCCTAGAGGCAATAATAAATTGGTTATTATTATATTTCCTTGTTCATGATAATCGTTTATTATCCATGCTAGAATTGTATTGATAGGAAACTCAGATACATGTGTGGATACATAGACAACACCATGTCCCTAGTAAGCCTCTAGTTAACTAGCTTGTTGATCAATAGATGGTTACGGTTTCCTGCCATGGAAATTGGATGTCGTTGATAACGGGATCACATCATTAGGAGAATGATGTGATGGACAAGACCCAATCCTAAGCCTAGCACAAAGATCGTGTAGTTCGTATGCTAAAGCTTTTCTAAATGTCAAGTATCATTTCCTTAGACCATGAGATTGAGCAACTCCCGGATACCGTAGGAATGCTTTGGGTGTGCCAAACGTCACAACGTAATTGGGTGGCTATAAAGGTGCACTACGGGTATCTCTGAAAGTGTCTGTTGGGTTGGCACGAATCGAGACTGGGATTTGTCACTCTGTGTGACGGAGAGGTATCTCTGGGCCCACTCGGTAGGACATCATCATAATGTGCATAATGTGACCAAGGAGTTGATCACGGGATGATGTGTTACGGAACGAGTAAAGAGACTTGCCGGTAACGAGATTGAACAAGGTATCGGATACCAACGATCGAATCTCGGGCAAGTATAATACCGCTGGACAAAGGGAATTGAATACGGGATTGATTGAATCCTTGACATCGTGGTTCATCCGATGAGATCATCGTGGAACATGTGGGAGCCAACATGGGTATCCAGATCCCGCTGTTGGTTATTGACCGGAGAGTCATCTCGGTCATGTCTGCATGTCTCCCGAACCCGTAGGGTCTACACACTTAAGGTTCAGTGACGCTAGGGTTGTAGAGATATTAGTATGCGGTAACCCGAAAGTTGCTCGGAGTCCCGGATGAGATCCCGGACGTCACGAGGAGTTCCGGAATGGTCCGGAGGTAAAGATTTATGTATAGGAAGTCCTATTTTGGCCACCGGAAAATGTTCGGGATTTTTCGGTATTGTACCGGGAAGGTTCTAGAAGGTTCCGGAGTGGGGCCCACCTGCATGGGGGGACCCACATGAACGTGGGTAGTGGGGGCAAGGCCCCACACCCCTGGTCAAGGCGCACCAAGATCCCCCCTTAGAAGGAATAAGATCATATCCCGAAGGGATAAGATCAAGATCCCTAAAAAGGGGGGATAACAATCGGTGGGGAAGGGAAATGATGGGATTTCTTTCCCCCACCTTTGCCAACGCCCCAATGGATTGGAGGGCAAGAAACCAGCCCCCTCCACCCCTATATATAGTGGGGAGGCACATGGGAGCCGCACCCTAGCCCCTGGCGCCTCCCTCTCCCCTCGTAACACCTCTCCCTCTCGCTGAGCTTGGCGAAGCCCTGCCGAGATCCCCGCTGCTTCAACCACCACGCTGTCGTGCTGCTGGATCTCCATCATCCTCTCCTTCCCCCTTGCTGGATCAAGGAGGAGGAGACGTCTTCCCCAACCGTACGTGTGTTGAACGCGGAGGTGCCGTCCGTTCGGTGCTCGATCATCGGTGATTTGGATCACGACGAGTATGACTCAATCAACCCCGTTCTCTTGAATGCTTCCGCTCGCGATCTACAAGGGTATGTAGATGCACTCCTCTCTCTCGTTGCTAGATGACTCCATAGATTGATCTTGGTGATGCGTAGAAAATTTTAAAATTCTGCTACGTTCCCCAACAGTGGCATCATGAGCTAGGTCTATGCGTAGTTTCTATGCACGAGTAGAACACAAAGTAGTTGTGGGCGTCGATTTTGTCAATTTACTTGCCGTTACTAGTCTTATCTTGATTCGGCGGCATCATGGGATGAAGCGGCCCGGACCGACCTTACACGTACACTTACGTGAGACAGGTTCCACCGACTGACATGCACTAGTTCCATAAGGTGGCTAGCGGGTGTCTGTTTCTCCCACTTTAGTCGGATCGGATTCGATGAAAAGGGTCCTTATGAAGGGTAAAAAGAAATTGGCATATCACGTTGTGGTTTTTGCGTAGGTAAGAAACGTTCTTGCTAAGAAACCTATAGCAGCCACGTAAAAATTTGCAACAACAATTAGAGGACGTCTAACTTGTTTTTGCAGCATATGCCGTGTGATGTGATATGGCCAAAAGGATGTGATGAATGATATATGTGATGTATGAGATTGATCATGTTCTTGTAATAGGAATCACGACTTGCATGTCGATGAGTATGACAACCGGCAGGAGCCATAGGAGTTGTCTTAATTTATTTATGACCTGCGTGTCAACATAAACGTCATGTATTTACTTTACTTTATTGCTAAACCGTTAGGCATAGTAGTAGCAGTAATAGATGACGAGACAACTTCATGAAGACACGATGATGGAGATCATGGTGTCATGCCGGTGACGATGATGATCATGGCGCCCCGAAGATGGAGATCAAAAGGAGCAAAATGATATTGGGCATATCATGTCACTATTTGATTGCATGTGATGTTTATCATGTTTTACATCTTATTTGCTTAGAACGATGGTAGCTAAAATAAGATGATCCCTCGCAATAATTTCAAGAAAAGTGTTCCCCTAACTGTGCGCCGTTGCGAAGGTTCGTTGTTTCGAAGCACCACGTGATGATCGGGTGTGATAGATTCTAACGTTCGAATACAACGGGTGTAAGCCAGATTTACACACGCAATACACTTAGGTTGACTTGATGAGCCTAGCATGTACAGACATGGCCTCGGAACGCGGAAGACTGAAAGGTCGAACATGAGTCGTATAGAAGATACGATCACCATGAAGATGTTCACCGATGATGACTAGTCCGTCTCACGTGATGATCAGACACAGCCTAGTTGACTCGGATCATGTATCACTTAGATGACTAGAGGGATGTCTATCTAAGTGGGAGTTCATTAAATAATCATATGAACTTAATTATCATGAACATATTCAAAAGGACTTTGCAAATTATGTCGTAGCTTACACTTTAGTTCTACTGTTTTAGATATGTTCCTAGAGAAAATTTAGTTGAAAGTTGATAGTAGCAATTATGCGGACTGGGTCCGTAAACAGAGGATTGTCCTCATTGCTGCGCAGAAGGATTATGTCCTTAATGCACCGCTCAGTGAGCTGAACCTCGAACGTCGGTTGTGGATGTTGCGAACATCTGACATACACGTTTTGATGACTACATGATAGTTCAGTGCGTAATGCTAAATTGTTTAGAATTGAGGCACCAAAGACGTTTTTGAAACATCGCAGAACATATGAGATGTTCCAAGGACTGAAATTGGGATTTCAGGCTAGTGCCCACGTCAAGAGGTATGAGACCTTTGAAAAGTTTCTTAAGCCTGCACACTAAGGAGAAAAGCTCAATCGTTGAGCATGTGCTCAGATTGTATGAGTACTACAATCGCTTGAATCGAGTGGGAGTTGATCTTCCAGATGAGATAGTGATGGTTCTCCAAAGTCACTGCCACCAAGCTACTAGAGCTTCGTGATGAACTATAACATATCAGGGATAGATATGATGATCCTTGAGCTATTCGTGACACCGCGAAAGTAGAAATCACATAGGAGCATCAATTGTTGATGGTTAGTAAAACCACTAGTTTCAAGAAGGGCAAGGGCAAGAAAGGGATACTTCATGAAACGACAAATCAGTTGCTGCTCTAGTGAAGAAACCCAAAGTTGAACCCAAGCCTGAGACTAAGTGCTTCTGTAATAAGGGGAACGGTCACTGAAGCAGAACCACCCTAGATACTTGGTAGATGAGAAGGCTGGCAAGGTTGAAAGAAGTATGTATTGGACATACATTATATTAAATGTGTACTTTACTAGTACTCCTAGTAGCAGCAGGGTATTAGATACCGGTTCGGTTGCTAAGTGTTGGTAACTCGAAATG
Source organism: Triticum urartu (assembly GCF_003073215.2). Classification (NCBI taxonomy): domain Eukaryota; kingdom Viridiplantae; phylum Streptophyta; class Magnoliopsida; order Poales; family Poaceae; genus Triticum; species Triticum urartu. The sequence goes on along the minus strand of NC_053028.1, from coordinate 565,326,226 downwards.
AAAGGCTACGGAATAAACAGAGACTAGTCAAAGGTGAGACGATGATATGTGTTGGAAGTGTTTCCAAGGTTGATGTGATCAAGCATCGCACGCTCTGTTTACCATCGGGATTGGTGTTATTTGGTGTTTGCGTTGAGCATAGACATGATTGGATTATGTTTATCGCAATACGGTTATTCATTTAAGGAGAATAATGGTTACTCTATTTATTTGAATAATACCTTCAATGGTCTTGCACCTAAAATGAATGGTTTATCGAATCCCAATCGTAGTGATACACATGTTCATGCCAAAAGATATAAGATAGTAATGATAGTACCACATACTTGTGGCACTGCAATTTTAGTCACAATGGTATAAAACGCATGAAGAAGCTCGCTAACCCAAGGCTCGTTACGCCCTATCCGGATTAGGCCCAGTAGCGTCATCTGGTATTGGAAATATGCCCTAGAGGCAATAATAAATTGGTTATTATTATATTTCCTTGTTCATGATAATCGTTTATTATCCATGCTAGAATTGTATTGATAGGAAACTCAGATACATGTGTGGATACATAGACAACACCATGTCCCTAGTAAGCCTCTAGTTAACTAGCTCGTTGATCAATAGATGGTTACGGTTTCCTGCCATGGACATTGGATGTCGTTGATAACGGGATCACATCATTAGGAGAATGATGTGATGGACAAGACCCAATCCTAAGCCTAGCACAAATATCGTGTAGGTCGTATGCTAAATCTTTTCTAAATGTCAAGTATCATTTCCTTAGACCATGAGATTGAGCAACTCCCGGATACCGTAGGAATGCTTTGGGTGTGCCAAACGTCACAACGTAACTGGGTGGCTATAAAGGTGCACTACGGGTATCTCCGAAAGTGTCTGTTGGGTTGGCACGAATCGAGACTGGGATTTGTCACTCCGTGTGACGGAGAGGTATCTCTGGGCCCACTCGGTAGGACATCATCATAATGTGCATAATGTGACCAAGGAGTTGATCACGGGATGATGTGTTATGGAACGAGTAAAGAGACTTGCCGGTAACGAGATTGAACAAGGTATCAGATACCAACGATCGAATCTCGGGCAAGTATAATACCGCTGGACAAAGGGAATTGAATACGGGATTGATTGAATCCTTGACATCGTGGTTCATCCGATGAGATCATCGTGGAACATGTGGGAGCCAACATGGGTATCCAGATCCCGCCGTTGGTTATTGACCGGAGAGTCGTCTCGGTCATGTCTGCATGTCTCCCGAACCCGTAGGGTCTACACACTTAAGGTTCGGTGACGCTAGGGTTGTAGAGATATTAGTATGCGGTAACCCGAAAGTTGTTTGGAGTCCCGGATGAGATCCCGGACGTCACGAGGAGTTCCAGAATGGTCCGGAGGTAAAGATTTATGTATAGGAAGTCCTATTTTGGCCACCGGAAAATGTTCGGGATTTTTCGGTATTGTACCGGGAAGGTTCTAGAAGGTTCCGGAGTGGGGCCCACCTGCATGGGGGGACCCACATGAACGTGGGTAGTGGGGGCAAGGCCCCACACCCCCCTGGTCAAGGCGCACCAAGATCCCCCCTTAGAAGGAATAAGATCATATCCGAAGGGATAAGATCAAGATCCCTAAAAGGGGGGATAACAATCGGTGGGGAAGGGAAATGATGGGATTTCTTTCCCCCACCTTTGCTAACGCCCCAATGGACTTGGAGGGCAAGAAACCAGCCCCCTCCACCCCTATATATAGTGGGGAGGCGCATGGGAGCTGCACCCTAGCCCCTGGCGCCTCCCTCTCCCCTCGTAACACCTCTCCCTCTTCGCTGAGCTTGGCGAAGCCCTGCCGAGATCCCCGCTGCTTCCACCACCACGCCGTCGTGCTGCTGGATCTCCATCAACCTCTCCTTCCCCCTTGCTGGATCAAGAAGGAGGAGACGTCTTCCCCAACTGTACGTGTGTTGAACGCGGAGGTGCCGTCCGTTCGGTGCTCGGTCATCGGTGATTTGGATCACGATGAGTATGACTCAATCAACCCCGTTCTCTTGAACGCTTCCGCTCGCGATCTACAAGGGTATGTAGATGCACTCCTCTCTCTCGTTGCTAGATGACTCCATAGATTGATCTTGGTGATGCGTAGAAAATTTTAAAATTCTGCTACGTTCCCCAACATCTGGGCCATCCAATATGATTCCAGCCCGTTTTCACTTCTGGCCCATGTATGGCCCATGACGTCTTTCGGCCCATATGAGGCCCTATGTAACTCTTGGCCTATTAAGGGCCCGTAGTGAAACTGGCCCGTAATGAACAGTGTATCACTTTACACTGTTTAACGGCCCATGGTGAAACTGCCCCGTAATGAACAGTGTATCACTTTATACCCATTAACGGCCCGTTATTCCGTTGGGCCGTTTCCAGCCCATGTTATCTTTCGGTCTTCTCAGAGCCCATTTATTCTTGGGCTCATTTCCAGCATTCGTTTACTTACGGCCCGTTACTGTCATTTTCTGCTTGTGGGCCAAATTCAGCCCGTGTTTACAGTCGGCTCGTTTGTGGTCCGTTAATACGTTGGTCCGTTTTCATAGCATCATCAAATACGGCCTATTAACGATGGCCCGTTACGGTCGGCCCATGAACGGACAATTCCAACTCTAGCCCGTTTACGGCCATAATGCGGCCTGTTATTGGCCCATGTTTGGCCAATCGATCATACGACCCGTATAAGGCCCAATGATGATACGGCCCGTAGAAGGCCCATTGTTTCTACGGCCCGTAGAAGGCCGACTGTTTCTACGACCCGTAGAAGGCCCACTGTTTCTACGGCCCATAGGAGGCCTAGTGTCACTACAGTAAATATTAGCCCATGGTTATTGTGGCCTAGTTTTAAAAAATAGGTTATTGCAGCCACTAGTTAACCGCGGAAAAAGAACTGCAATGACTACAAGCAAACAAATAAACAAGACAACAAGGAAATAAATAAGCAAACAACTAACGCTAGGCTATCACGGCTATTACACATATTTCCACTTGGCATCAAAGTTCGCCACCAGTGCAAATATAGGGAACAAAGCAGCATATCATATACACTGGCCGTCAAAATTGGCCACCAGTGCAAATAAACGCAGCAACAAAACAAGAGCATAACTGAAACAACTTCAGAAGAGCTCAAGAAACGTTATCCTGGGTATCCACCATGCTGGCAATAAGCTTAGCAAGCTGATTAGCTTTGTCCTGTTTGGCGCTAAAATCCTCCAACGCTTGCTGTTGCACCAGAAAGTATGCATCTGAATGCTCCAGGGACTTCCGCAGTCCTTCCGCTTCTTGTCGCAGCACAACTGATCGATGTCTTTCAGTTTGTAGTTGAGACTCAAGAAACCGAACTGATTCAGACAGTGAGTTTGAATAGCTTGTGCAAGCGGTAGTGGCCAGTAACTCCAACACTAAACCAAGACATGATGTGTCACTATCCTGAACCTTATCTGCATTACTTCCTTTATTGTTGCTTAATAAGGCACTCTTCCCCAATATTCTGTCAGCATTCTAAAAGAAGAAACAAGCAGACACATAACAAGTTTAGCATGTACTAGTATATGAAACTCATTTCGGTGAACCAGTTCATTAGTAAGGTGGATAGGATTAAACTACGAAGTCTTCTATTGCCAAGTACTAGTAGATAATAAAAGTATCAAACAAACATATATCTATGTCCTATGGTAGCAATGGAATTTTAAATTAGAACAGTTGTTCTTCAGGTTTAGGCACTTGTTCTACATGAACAGAGTATAGTAAGACGCAAGAATATAATACTTAAAAATAGAAAATGAGCTCATAGACCTTACCACATTCTTGGTTCGGGACCAGTACATAACAAGGCGTTCCCAGTCATCGTCCAGTAAATGTGTCTCAGGAGAACGTAAGGGAACTTGATGAGTTTCTTTGCCGGTGAAGTATGTTTTCTTCAGGTAATTCCGATACTGCCACCAAGCATTCTTGAAGATAGCATAGGTATTAGCACAGATTACCTCATCCTGAGTTTCCAAATCGGTCCTTCTCTATAGATAAAAATGGGAAAATTTGCTGTATTATAACCATCATGGAGGTAGGATGTATGGGACGAAGCAAAGTAATTGCCATGAATAACATTACTTACACATAACTCCTGGACAAACACCTGCAACTGACATTTTTCTTCATCTCTAGTGTAATATTTCCAAGATGGGAAGATACGCACATACGATTTAACAACATCAAATGTGATAGATGCTAAACTACGACTAGCTGGTTGTGCTTCCTCCACAGGAATAGGCGTACTAACTGGTGGAGTTGGGGTTCGCCGTGATAGTACTGGCCCTTTGGGCACTGGAGCTGCCTTACTAACTGCTCTTGTTTGGGAGCTCTGTGGTGGAGATGGTGCTGTGTAAACAGGAACTGGGTTACTATCGGCTGGGGTTGGGGTTAGATTGGGTGAAGCTGGTTCTCTGTCCATCGTAGTAGGGGTACAATCTGCGAGAGTTTGGGTTATGTGTGGTAGGGCTGGTTCTTGTGCATGTACAACCGTGGTGCTATCTCCACCAAGAAGTAGCACTGTTTTATTTGAAGACCGTGTTTTTAGTCCGCTAGATACTGGCATCACCCGCTCCAATTCAAATGGCTGATAAACAGGAAACATAGTTGAATGTACAGACATTGTATGAGAGACAGATGCAATAGATAGTGTGGAAAAAAGAGGGCATGAAATAGTTGACATGTATATTGTTTAACTAAAACGGATAGCATGACATAATTTCACATATATGATGTCTATCTAAACTAGATAGCATAGCATAACATAATTCAAAGATATGATGAATAACTAAACAAGATCGCATGACATAATTCACCTACATGTTATCTAAGTAATCAGGATCACATCATTTAATTCACATATGTGATTTATATGCTAAATAGAGGGCATTCGATATGATGTCTGAACTAAGAACATGGTGTTGAATATTGTGTATATGATGTCTAAACTATGCAATGCAAGACACCGTATGCATGATATGAGCAGTATAACCGTGCCAAGTTAGAGCATACACCTCAGTGGGGGAATAGGACTGGTCATCTGTCTCTGAATCCATCTCTGAGGAGCTATCGTGACCCAACAAGAGATCTGCTTCGACAGGTAGCACTGTCTGCTCTGAAGGCCTTGTTTTCACTCCAGATTTTTCCATCTCCCACCCAAATGGCTGATTCACAGGAAGAGTAGTTTAATGTACAAACATTGTCGACAAATGGAAATGTAATGAAGAAAAGGATGGGCAAGATATCATTCAAATATATGATGCCTGGTTAAACAGGATGGCATTGCACATTTCACATATATTATGGCTGGCTAAAAGACATGAGACTGCATAATTCCCATATATGATATAGAAACTAAACAGGTGGCATTACAGAACATGTCTAAACTAAGCAGATGACATATATGATGTCAAAAGTAGGCACTGCAAGGCAACATATGCATGATATGACTAACATCATCATGCCAAGGTAGAGCAAACACCTTGGGGGGTAAATAGGAGTGGTCAGCGGCGTCTGAATCCGCCTCAGAACAGATATCTTCCTCTAGATTACAATCTGGAGAGGGGTGGGGAGGGTTTGCCATTGAACCCACCATGGATCGATATCTGCATGACATTGTATTGCCGCGCAAAACTCTTCTCTTTCTCTCTACATGTTCAGCATGACTGTGTACAATATCTAACATGCATACAAAAAAATATGGTGAGATTATGTAAGGAGAGCATGTAGAAATTTAGAGTGATGGTAACAACCAGTGGATCGACGTTTTTCCGTTGAACCCAAATAGCCCTAATGGATCGACGTGAATGTATAGTAATAAGTGATGCAACAAGTGTACAACCTCTTTGCCGTAGCCGTGTCGACCTCAACATCATTGGGTTGGTCGCTGAAGCAGTTGAGGCAGAGGTGGCTGTCGGATGTGTGGAGGAAGATCTGAGGAATCTGTAGATGGCGTCCAGGGCACTGCTCTGTTGTGATGGATCGTTCTGTCGTTGGAGCAGCTCCGGTGAGCCGTAAGACATCAAGGCTGAAGCAGCACAAGACATACATCGTCAATCTCAAGTGGGATTCTAATAGCATCTCCAATAGATGATGTCAAATGTATGTAAAATTAACATCACCGAAAACCACCTAACTACAATAGATGATGTAAAAACTGTTGACTCTGAACTTAACTGTTGAAACTTAAATTTATTGTGAAATCTGAATGCTACTGTCGAAACTGAACGCAATGGTAGCAGAGAGGCACTTGACATGTAATTTAGGGAGGGCCTCCAGTTCATCTTCAACCTGCCCCCCCCTGAGCCGCCAACCACCCCCGGCCGAACCGCCGGCCCCAGCGCCGCCACGCCGCCCCGAAACAACTCGCCACTGCCGCCCCGGCCAGCCCTCTAGGCCCCCCGCCCCCACCCTGAACCCTAAGATAGATAGTGGGGTACCTCTCCGGCGAGGCCCCGTCCCCGCTGTGGGTGGTTCTTCCTTAACTCCGGCGAGCCCCCCAACCCCTGAAAATCGACTGACCCAAAAGTCGATTCAGTCGACTGAAGTGTGGCTTAATCGGAGCAGAGCAGCAGCACGAGCGAGGGGGAGAGCAGTAGTAGCAGCAGCTGGGCGAGCAAGCGATCGAGCCAGAGCCGGAGCAGCAGCAGCAAATCCGGCTGCTATGGACGCCGCCGCCGAAGGGGCCTCGCACTAGGGGAGAGCCGCTGTGGAGATGTCGCCCGCGGCGCCGGCTTCAAGGTAGCCGCTCCATGGGGTGCGGGATGGAGCACCGTCGGTGTCGGGAGGTCGAGTTAAGGAGAAGGTGCGATGCGATTGTACAACCTCTTTGGTGACGCCGAGTAGGCGTCGGCTTCGTCCGAGGAGTCGGTGAGGATGCTGCGGTTCCCGTGGAGCAGGTTAAGGCGGCGCTGTGGGGATGGAGCAGCCGCGATAGACAAGGCGATCGTCGGAGCAGCTCCTTGGAGGTGGAGGACGAGTCGGCTGAACCAGCGGGACGGCGAGATGGACGACAAATCCTCATCCGGGGAGGTGGACAAGGGACGTCGAGCTGTTGCAATGGACGACGTCGTCGGGGAAGAGGCTCCGGCTAGGCAGAGGTGACGTGGCGGACGGAGGAGGGTGGGGTTTCGCGGCTGGAGCGGAGAGGTTATGGCGGCCTGGGATTTCGAATGGCGAAAAGGGGGCGATGGAAGGGGGTGAAGCATGACTTAGGAACACGCTTGTCAATGTAGGGTGTTTTACAAAAGTACCCCCCACCGATTTAAACTAGCAGCCCTTTCGGCTCAGGGTTAGAAGGGGGATTTCGCGTGTCGGGATTTGGCAGCTGGAGGGAGTTTTCGCGCGTGTTGTAATTTCGGGATTGCAAGGCGCGGGTTGTGAAGGCGCCAGTTTTGGGAGCACGATATCTGAATTTTCGGGATATAACAAGACGCGGGTTGAATTTTAGGGACAAGCCTAACGTGTAGTAATATTGTACTTGTATGTACCAAATCAATTCGCACTTCCCTCAACCAAAAAGAAAACGAAAAAAATAAAACTATTCACACCACACAAAGAGAGAGTCTTACCCCGCTTTACTATACAAGTGCTATTCAAAGCTACTCCCTCCTTCCATCTATATAGGGCCTAATGCGCTTTTCGATGCTAACTTTGAGCAAATGTTAGAGCAATGATTTATGACATGCAACTTACACAAAGCACACCGTTAAATTCGTCTGTGAAAGGTTCTTTCAATGATATAATTTTCACATTGTGCATGTCATGTACTATTAATCTTGTCAATAGTCAAAGGCGGTCTTAAAAATCTCATTACGCCCTATATAGATGGAAGGAGGGAGTATGAATCCATGTTATGTCCGATTAAATTTTTTTGCTTGCTGTATAATGCATGTAACCTACTCATACCAACATTTTAGTGCATTCCAAATGTCTATACTACCGCTGCAATTCGAACTAAATTTGAATTCGTTTCTCTATTTCAATAAGAATCTACAATCATGATTGTTGCAAACTTCAACCACCATTGTTTCCTTGCTATCCGCCAAATATAAATCATACGGCCTATAATGCAGGATGGCAGGCACACCATCATCAAAAACTCCGTTTTTTATAAGAGTAGAGATAAAATATATTAAATGTAGTATACCATGTTCATAACCACACCATGTGTATCACCGTTATATATATTCACACATGCGTCGGTTTGAAACACTATGATAAATTCTTCAAATATCCGAATTCGCTTTTTATAATGAAGTATATATGATCTCTATTCGTCCTTTACACCCACACAACCCTCTTATCTTTGTAGCTAGCGCTAACTTTCTCTTGTGCATGCACACGCCCGCATCCCTCTCACCCTCCCTCAGCATTCTCTAGCTCCATCGCGCAAATTCGTCTTTTCACTTTAGGTCGTTCACCCACGGTGTGTGTAGGCCCCCCCAGCTCCTTTACGGCACACATCAATCGATATGCCTCTCTATCCAGGTGTGCCTAGCACAAACACAAGCTTCCCCTCTTCTCTTGTCACCGTCCATGCCTCACTCCCACCACTCTTTTCATCGTTCTCGTACTCGCACACTCCTCCCCCTCGATATAGTATGCCTCTCATACCACCTCCTACATGCATCCCTCTCTCTATCCTTCTCCTCGTGCCTCATTTGCTTCTAACACACACATGCATGTATACCGATCGATCTCCCAACATATACCTAGATCGACTTTAACTACCCCCCCATCGATCGACGTACCTCACAAGTTATGTCTCTCCTTTCTCTTATAAAGGGCGATTGATCTTCCTATGTAGTTACGTCTGCTTACCACAGCCACATCGTCCCCCTCATCATTCGTGCATGCCTCCCGACCCGTCTCTCACACGCACGTGCACAGACAACAAGCAGCCATCTCCTCTCTTATTGATATTGCGGGCGTGCCCTCCGTTTGCCTAGCAAGCCTATCCCACCATTTGTTAGAAGCAACTCCACTACCACCCCCTCCAACACTCTAGCTCTGTCTCTCTCCCAACTATATTCATCTCCTGCACATATGCATGGATGCCGATCGATGTTCCTTAATACATGAGGCAGATCGATCTCCTTAATACATGAGGTAGGCCTCTCTCCTCCTCCACACATTTACCAGCCATTGTACCTCTAGTTAATTGGGCCTCCCTCTTCCCCCACCACACACCGATAGTCGAGCGCTGCAGGTAGGTATCCATGCCACAGAGACAAACTGCACATGTCCCATCTCACATTCCAGTAGGCCAGCCACTCTATATCTTTGACGTGGGCACACACAAATTCGATGGCACTCTTTATCGATCACGCGCGTGCGCACACACACACACATCATCCCTCTCTTTGATTCTATGGACACCTCAAGCCGATAATACCTCCACTCTCTTCTCGTGGATCGCCCCCTCTATATATATGTTATATCCAGGACTCTATTTCACACACATTGCATATGTTAAATTTTTTGATTGACCCCCCCACACAAAAAAACTCTCAAGAACCCACACACTATATATCTCTAGGTTTTAATCTCTCTCACACAACCCCACGTAGGTGGTGTACGTATACAAGAAGAGAATAGGTGCACCGTGCACATACTCACGCTTTGTGCCCAGCCAGACCCGCACGGGTACATGGTGGAGCTCATTTCTTCGCAGAAGCAGAATTTGTTTTTGAAACATCAAGTGGCCAGAGACTCGAAAACTTATTTGCCCATTAGTGACTTGTCAGGGCGGTGGATTTTAGTTTGTACGATAATGCTGCATCCACCTAAACTAATGGAAGTTCTTACGTAAACTTCCTAGTAATTCCCTCTTCGTAGGTGCAGCATTACTCCTAACATTTGTAATATCAGTTTGAAACTTGTAATATTGCCGTGTCCTATTCCTGCGTTTTCAAAATCCTACGAATCAAACAGGTCCTGAGTTGGTGATGATGTTGTGCCTCCCATCTTTCACCAATAGCCGCCGGATCTAGATCTGATGCATACAAACCAAGCTTCTCCATTTTTGCAAAAAGATGCCCGCACTTTTTCCCTATTTACAAACAACTCCTTGTCTCTCACAATCAGCCTCATCTCCTCCCCACCACATCTAGGAGTAGAAGGCTGTGGAAAAATCTGGCGCGATGGCCGCTGCCAGAGCCGCCCACCCCCAATCTTGGTGTTCCGTGCAATGCACGGGCATCTACGCACGTGAAATTATGTCGAACAGGGATAGTTGTAAGCAGGCTAGCTCTACAGCCATGATGATAGTGATTGCATACGGTGAGGCTGACTATGGTATGCCGAACAGGGCGCCTATACTCAGGTGTCATCTTCGGCGCAGGGTCTTGTCACTTCACTGTGAGGAGCAGCACATAATAATTTGAGCAACGGGTAGTACAGTGCTAGTACTCCTACTACTACATTGGTAGTACTACTACTAGTACTAGTAGCACCACCGTGGATTTAGGAGTACTACCACGTCCATCTGGATTTTAGTATTTGACTAGCAATATCTAGTAATGCATGTCACCAAAAATGTACTACTCCCTCTGTAAATAAATACATGGTGTTTTATTCCTATCGACGAGAGAACTTAATGATTTTTTGCTACTCCTAACTAGAGTACTAATAGAATTACATGCAATGAACTAAACACTGCATGTCATGTTTGGTAGTCTCAAGTCATTGAAAGCATGCACGGCCCACATCTTTGATTGGTTGATATGTCATGAAATAAGAAACAAGGAGGGAGTTAATGCACCATGCCTAAGTATTTTGGGATTATTTGGTTTTCTTAAGGTGACTTACACAACATTTTTGTTTACATGCATTAAAATTTTATTAGTTAAATCAAAGGTCAAAACTTGGCGCAAAATGCAAAGGGGACCAATAAACCAGTAAACATCAAACTTCTCTCGTTTGGCCCCAACTAGAGGTCCGGTGAGATGACTATACTGCACCGGCACGGAGGGGGACGCAACTTCATTGACTTACGGCAACTGCCTTTGGGTGAATGACACGTGGCCCCAGGGGGTGGCTGGCCCACCTATCACACAGCCAAAGGCAGGTGTAGTAGAGGGCCGAGGAGTTGTACGAAATCCTATGCACCTACGCACGCTAACCAAGGGCTGAGTGATCACTCGAATCGCAAGATCAGTTGACTAGAAGCTATGCTAGACCCATGGAGGCGATGAGCACGAGCATCAGCCGGCTGTGCCAGATGGTCCACGACGCCGGCCCGCGGCCCGGCACCGAGGAACGTCTCAAGGTAGTATTGCTTGAGGCCGCCAGGGCGAGGGGCCGCTTGGACGACATCTTCGTCTCCTTGTTCGACGAGGTCCTCATCGGTTTCCTCGACAAGTTCACTATCGTCAAGAAGCTTGCGGACGACTTTGACGTAAGCCTCCAGCCGACGCGCCCAGGCTCTGCGATGCCCGCCACCCTCAACGGTCACTATGGTAACAACCTCTTCGACACACTGGTGGCCCTGCGACTGCCCGCCGTCGCGCCGGAGAAGGTCCACCTCGAGGTCGCGCTCGCCGCGCAGCGCCTGGCGCAGCAAGACACCATCGACATAATCACCCATGTCTACGTGCAAATCGTCCACAAGGACTACTACATGCAAGAGGAGGACGATAGGACGCTGGCCTTCTTGGAGTGCAGGGCAACCTTGGACGACACTGTTCAGAAGCACATTGAGCTCGCCGCCAACGCCGGTGCTCCTCACACGTCGGTTGGTGACCCGCGCACTAGGGCGTGAGGATGTCGTTGAACGTTGATCGATCCGTATGTATTTTTATCTTTCCGTCAAATCCATGTAGTAGTATATGATACTACAGTAATTATCTTACCTTTCGCATCAACTTCATAATTTTCGTACGTACTCCATGCATGAATGGCGCCACAACCAAACTTCTCATTACTCCAGGCAAAATTGTTATTTTCTATCTATCAGTCGCGCCATGGAGCAGAACCAAATTTTACAAGTTACGAGTAAAAAAAGGAAAAGCCTGAGTGTTCACGTCGCACCCCCACACGGTTGGTCCGGCACGCCGCTCAAGAGGGAATGCGTGCGGTGTTGCATTTTCACTTACAAGTGGGACCGCAGTTGAGTAAACCGACTATCGGCAAACCCCCACCCCGCCCACCACACGATGGCTGAGAAAACAGGAGGGAGAAGAGATGGATGTAGCACGGACTCCAAGAAAATTGGTGTCGGATGGGACTCATGTGGGTGGCGTGTGCCGTACTGCTAGACGTGAATGCTAGTTGTGGCCCATGCCACCCCACTACATCGAGCCTATATCGAGGTACGTAGAACAAATTTCCTGCAGTCCGTGCTCAACCCTCCTCTATCTCTCTTCTCAGCCAGCCAGCGGACACGCGGAGCCCATCATCTGTTTGCTCACATGCGGCCCACATGTCAGTGAAAACGCAAGAGGACCCACTGAACCTGCACATCTTTCACCTCGATGTGCTGGTGATGAAAAACAAATCCAATAAAGATCTTCGGTGTCCGCTTTTGGAGTTACTCAAGAGTAGTTAGATTCTATTTATAGTTTAACCCAAGATGCACATCTCGCGGCTTCAACTACCACTCTATTTTCTTTCATGACACGACCTGGATGCTGGATGTCCCATGTGTCAGCAAAAGGAGGAAGAACCCGACCAAATCTTCGGTTCTGCTCTCGGATTAGACTAGTTGTGCTAACTTAAAATTTTTATTGTGTACTTCCTCCGTTCCAAAATACTTGACTTCCATTTGTCCAAAAATTGATGTACCTATATACTAAGACATGTCTAGATACATATATATTTTGACAAATAGAAGGCATGTATTGTGCAATGGAGGGAGTAGAATGGATGCAAGTTTTTGTATTGGGAAGAAGAGTACATCCATATATTGATAGAGCGCAATTTAGTAGATGTTCTATCACTTTTAGCTAGCACAGACGCAAGATCGAGCCTCCACAGATCAACAATGAATGCATCGAGAAGGCACTAATCCAACTTACAGGAGTAGTAAAATGTATTCTTGTGGTTCTTGTTTTCTTCGGTCTTGCTTTTCTAGTCAAAATTATCATTGGAGTTCGTGCAAAACGGAGGTGCGTTTGGGGTCGTGCGTTGGAGTTGGCCTTACAAGTGGGAACGCAGTTAAGGAAACCGACTATTGGCAAACCCCCACCTCGCCCGCCGCGCGATGGCTGAAGTTAGAGAAACGACGAGGTTGAAGAGATTGCTCTAGCACGGACTCCAAGAAATAATATGGTGTCATATGGATGTCGTGGTGGTGGCATGTACTATTGTTGATTGGCCTCATCCGATAACCTGTTGCAATGCACGTACAATTATGTATTCGGAAAAATATATTTTTGCCTCGTCGCACCACTCACTCAGAGAAGCGACTTGAAAGCCATTCATAAATTTAGCAAGTTTATCACAGGCATATCATTTTATTACATACAATAGGTCATCAACCCACATCGACAACGAGGATACATTATAAATACTAAAGTTTTCACCACACAACAAATAACAGGCCATGAAATGAACTTCAACTCAACCATTCCGAGGCGTTGGAAACACTTGCTTTGAACCACAAGTGATTCTCTGGGACGGGCCATCCATTGTCGATCTGGAGACCAACGCAGGACTGATCATCCAGGCTGAAGCGGCCTACTATATCAGTACCAGGGTAGGGAACCACCCAAATGTCCGAGGTATAGACATAGTTGCTTCTCATAAATGTGTCAACAACAGTTGGATCGCCTTTCACCATCATCGGATAGTTTTGTCCAAGGAAGAGTGAGTTTTCTCCAAGACTATCAATTCTGTGCCAGGGAGAAGGAGTTGGCGCTAGCACACTAGTATCCATCCCGAATACCATGCAACGGGTGTTGGAATAGGTCCGGAGGGTGCGACCATGGGAGACACCTGCTTCCTTAGCAGTAACATCATCAGTGGGCTGTATACACACAGGAAGAGGTGATCCATCGGAATTAGTTGCCAGACGCCACAGAATATATGGGCGCTGCTCGTGATCATCATCATCAGCATCTCCCCCCTTGGTTATAAAATTTTTCAAGTATAGGTGGTGGGATGTTCACAGGACCTTGGAAACACAAGAAGAAGGTTAATTAGTAAATTGAAACTTGCTAACCCGCATGCATGTGGATGAAACAATTATAATTATGGTGGAAGACAAACGTACCAAAACTACTAGGATGCCATGCAAAAACAGTGCCACGAGTGGTGGCAACAAACACAAGGCCCTCGTATTGAATTGCATCACAGTACTCATCCGTGTACAGAAACTGATTTTTGAGCAATATCCATCGAGTCGAACCACGAAGACGGCAACAAGCTTGTCGAAGATAGAAACACCTTGATAGTTGTTGTAATTCCAAGAGCGGTTGGGAACTCGACAAATTGCTATCTTCCGTAGAAGACAGTCACCATGATCGTATTTGAACATGCGTACATTACCGGTGTACTTAACCTCTAGGCAGTGTTCTGAGATTTTTGGAAGTGGAACCCGGTGACGAGTGTACACATTCACAAGTTCCAACTCGTAGTTGGACCCAATGTAAACAACCCAATCTCCATTTGCGCCCGCCCAAGCCTTGCCCTCAAGCGATGGCATCTTAACATCATACGTATCATTATCAAGCGGCATCAACTTGCACAGGGCGAGGCCTCCGTCGTGCCGGCGCCAGTCATCAGGGTCACGACGAAGAAGATAGGGGAGATCAAACCGCTCCTTGAATCTTGGGTTCCTTGCAATGATGTTATTAGTTGAGTCGAGAATGGGCTTGAACGAACCTGCCATGCTAGCCGAGGTGATGACGTCGCACCGATCAATGAGTTCCTCCACCACGTCATCTGTCAGATCAGGGCAAGAATAACGGGGTCGTTTCCGGCCTGTTCCCTCCATGGAGAAGGTGATCGAACAATGGCAGAGTAAAGGGTGAAGGGCTGAAGGAAAATGGAGGAGGGAGAGGAAGAGCGTGCGACAGCAGTTCCAAATTGAGAGGGAAAGGCGAAGAGTCGGTGGACGGTTGCGAGTTTGCCACGGTTCACGAAGAGGCGCCCCGGCCTACACGTCCGTTCGGAAATACTCCTACTACTCGCCGTCGTCTCACTGATATGTTGGAACGGGACCACATGTCAACGAAACATGGTGTGTAATTTCTCGTGCAAAATGCGATCTGGCTGCGTTGGCCCGAGGTGCCGCATTAGTTATCAACCTATATTTTTTTAATGGCGCGCCGATCAGTTTTGAAGCACGACTAACTGGTATTATACATGGAGAGGATGACAGCAGGGACCCGCCAAGGTCATGGCAGTACACAAGCAAGTGCCTCCTTATTTCAAGCCAATAAAAAAATGGCTCCTCCTAGTGGATTTCTGACATATGGGTCCCATGCCATTGTCAACGTAGTCAATAAACGAGAGAATTGCACAACGAGCGGCTGGCACCAGGGACCCAGCAGCTCGCCCAATTATTTTTGTTTTGGGTTAATTTGATAAATGCCACTCCAAATCTGGTGTATCCGAGAAATGCCACTGCAATTTCCAAACTTTGAAAAATGCCATTTCATGCCATTTCTAGTGGCATTTTTCGAAGTCTGGAGTGGCGTTTTTCAAAGTTTGCAAACTGCAGTGGTGTTTTTCAAAGTTTGCAAAAATTGTAGTGGCATTTTTCAAAGTTTGGAAATTGCAGTGGCAATTTTATGAATCGCCATAATTGGAGTGGCATTTATCTAATTTGTTTTTGAGACGAAAGCAGGGTGTCAACTGGGCTGTGCAGGACACTCTGGCCTGTCTAGACAGCCTTTTCTTTTATGTTTACCACAGACCAGCCCAGTAGTTTTTTTTTCTTTCTGAAAATGGCTAGCCCAGTTCTTTTGTGATTTGTCAAGTAAGTCGCTTTATCAGGCCTGTTGGGCTGCAAATCTTTCAAGACGAGGAGAGCTTCATTCGGCTGGCCGAGAAAATGGCCTATCTGTAATGAGAAATGGGCTGTACATTTTTAAAACAAATCAAACCAGCAATTATTTTCAATTTTTTTTTCATTTCGAGATTTTAAATTGCATTGATTTTTACGCGTGGACAATTTATTGGATTTTATATTGATATACATTTATTTTTAAAATCAGTCTGAATGTGACTCAAAATTTCGGGATTAAAAACAGTTCAGACCGCACCGACATATGCAAAATTTCGTATAATTTTTTAACCGTGGCCACAATATGGGCTGTAATGCTAACATAAAGAATATGAGCTCCAAAAAAACCATAAGAATTAGCAAATGGGCTGTAAATTATTTGAAATAATGGCAGATGGGTTGTATGCTGTTTTCCATAGATTTGAGGCTTTCCACAGATGGCGTGTATACTGTAGGATGTCCATCCAACGGCCGTCGTGCTTCTTCAAGCTCTGGTCTTCCTGCTCCAGCCGCTCAAACAAGCGCCGACGGGACTGCCTGCTCCCTCCTCCCCGCAGCCGGCTGTGCTGCCGCGCAGGCCTCACCGCCCCATCGTACTCCCATCGCTGGCCTAGCCATCCCTCTACTCACCCACACCTGCTGTTATTCTCCGGCGACGGCAGACGAACCAGTAAACCCTCATACAGTCGTACTCCCCTCCGCGTGGGAAACAAAAACAACGGCTGAGTCTTCCCTGCCTCCGTGTCGTTCCCTTCCTAGGCCTCGTCGTCGTCCACCACCCTGGTGCTCTCGGCGTGGCGTGGTCAGCGTGGTCAACGACCGACATGCATCTGAAGTGGACTGTACGTGGAGAGGCTGACAGCTGGGTCCACAGCCGCAAGCAAGGAAATGCCTCCTTATTATGCGCAAAATAATGATTTCCTCCACCTGACATCTGGGACCCACCGAAACGGCCTCTGTATTTCGCGAAAAAAACGTTACCGCCGCTGACAGCTCGGACCCACCAGCTATATCTTCGCACGCAAGGAAGTGCCTCCTTATTACGCACAAAAAAAATGAATACTCCCCCTGCTAGCTGGGACCCAGTATACTGGGCCTACTAAGTTGACGGGGACGAAGGGCTTTGTCAACTTAGTCAATATGCATGATTCTAGCTCGACTGACCGTACGATGTCCATCCAACGGCCGTAGTGCTTCTTCAACCTCTGGTCTTCTTGCTCCAGCCGCCCAAAGCAGCGCCGGTCGTGCCGCCTGCTCCTGCCTCCCATGGCCGGCTGTGCTGCCGCGGAGGCCTCACCACCCCCATACTACTCCCACCACTGGCCAGGCCATCCCTCCACTCCACTCACCCACACCACCTATTATTCTGCGGCGACGGCAGCGCAGCCGAACCAGCGAACCCTCGTACTCCTCTCCGCGTGAGCATCCACTACCGCGTCTTCCCCGGCTCCGCATCGTCCCCTTCCTAGGCCTCGCCGTCGTCCACCGCCATGGTGCTGTCGGCGCGGCGTGGTCAATGTGGTCAACGACCGAATTCCATCGGAAGAATACTGTACGTGGAGAGGCTGACAGCTGGGTCCACGGCAGCTGCAAGGAAGTGCCTCCTTATTACACGGAAAATAATTATTCCTCCACCTGACAGCAGGGACCCACCGGACGCCCACCAGTATATCGCGAAAAAAATGTTTACCCCTGACTGCTGGGACCCACCCGACGGGCCACCGTATTTCGCAAAAAAAACGTCCCCCCTGCTGTCAGCTCGGACCCACCGGAAGTGCCTCCTTATTACACACAAAAAAATGAATACCCCCTGCTAGCTGGGACCCACCTTGGTGGGAGGCTGACTTGTGGGCCTACTAAGTTGACGGGGACGGAGGGCTTTGTCAACTTAGTCAATATGCACGATTCTAGCTCCAGTGACCGTACGATGTCCATCCAACGGCCGTAGTGCTTCTTCAACCTCTGGTCTTCTTGCTCCACCCGCCCAAACCAGCGCCGGTCGTGCCTCGTGCTCCTGCCTCCCATGGCCGGCTGCGATGCAGCGGAGGCCTCACCGCCCCCTACTACACCCACCGCTGTCCAGGCCATCCCTCTACTCACCCACACCCCCTATTATTCTGCGGCAACGGTAGCCTCACACCGCAGCGAACCAGTGAACCCTCGTACTCCTCTACGCGTGGGCATCCACTGTCGCGTATTCCCCGGCTCCGCGTCGTCCCCTTCCTAGGCCTCACCGTCGTCCACCGCCCTGGTGCTCTCGGCGTGGCGTGGTCAACGTGGTCAAGGAACGGCTTCCATCGGACGTGGACTGTACGTGGAGAGGCTGAGAGCTGGGTCCACGGCCGTAGCAAGGAAGTGCCTCCTTATTACGTGCAAAATAATTATTCCTCCACCTGACAGCGGGGACCCACCGGACGGGCCACCGTATTTCACGAAAAAAACGTTTGCCCCTGACTGCTGGGACCCACTAGCTACATCTTCACACGCAAGGAAGTGCCTGACAGTCGGGACCCACCTGGTCGAAGCGTACGTAGGGTTGTCATTCTGGTCGCGAACGTGTACGTACATATATACTGGTGGATGTAGAGGCGCGCACGTGTCGTAGTAGAGGCACGCACGTAGCGTGTACACATACGTACAACAGCCAGGGTGCAAGAAATAAAATACGGCCACATATGTGTACATACGGTTGGGGTCTCGAACGCCTACTCGCGCATACGTACGCCCAGGGCTCGTGTACATGGCTGGGTCGGAACGGAGAAAGAGCATCGTCGTCGTGTTCATGGGGAGGCAACGGAATGCGTCGTGTTCATGGGGAGGCAACGGAATGCGTCGTGTTCATCGGGAGGGCTTGGATGGAACAGGCGATGGAAACGAGGCCTGGCGTACCGTAGAACGGAGGAAACGGCCTTGTGTTCGACCAGCCACGTTCGAAACGGGATCCTGTTGATCGGGAGGGGTCTGGCGTACCGCAAAACGGAGGAAATGGACCTCCTACGGTCAAAACGGGGGTCCTGTTCATCGGGAGGGGTGTGGCGTACCGCAAAACAGAGGAAACAGACTTGTGTTGGAGCCCTACGATCGAAACGGGGGTCCTGTTCATCGGGAGGGGTGTGGCGTACCGCAAAACGGGACTCCACGAGATACTGTTCATCTCCACAGTCGACCCCCTCCAGCCTCCACGAGCTACTGTTCATCCACCGTCGACCTCCTCCAGCCTCCACCTGCGACTGTTCATCCACGGGCTCCTGTTCATCCAGCCTCCACCGCGCGCTACTCCACCGGCTACTGTTCAACCAGCCCTCTCCACGGGCTCCTGTTCAACCACCCCTCCATGGGCTACTGTTCATCCTGCCCTCCACCGTCTACTGTTCATCCTGCCCTCCACGGGGTGGTCATGTTCATCCAGCCCTCCACAGGGTCCTGTTCATCCAGCCCCAACCGGCTCGATTGATCGGGGTCCTGTTCATCCAGAGGCAACACCACGGGGTCCTATTCATCCACCCCCACTGGGGACTGTTCATCTAACCCCCCCCGCAACGCTCACTGTTCATCCAGAGGCAGCATCGATCGGCTTCAGTTAGCAGCAGTAGCGAAGGAATCACTCGATCGGGTTCAGTTAACAGCCATCGATCGATCGCTTGGGTTCAGTAACGCGTAGCCTGCAGTGCAATCGCTCCAGTTCAGTTAGAGCCCAACGCCTCGCTCGGCTTCAGTTAGAGCCAACGCCTCGCACACACGCGCGTACATGTATGAGAGAAGCGCGCATCGCTCGGCCCCAACCTCCCACCGTAACCGAGAACTCCCCGAAATTTTCCTCCCCCTCGCTTCTACCACGGTTTTTTCTGTCATGGACGGCCCAAAGAATGTCATGCAGCTACGTCTCCGGCCCGCCCAGGACGAAAAGCCCATTTTCTGTCATGATTTTTTGTCATAGAAGTAGGAGCCCACCACATCTATGATGATACCGGTTTTGTCACAATTATCGTCATAGAAGTGTCATATGTATGACATAAATTTTTTTTGTTCAGCCCAAAATGTCAAGGTTGTGTCTTTTTTTTGTAGTGTAAGCGCGCCTAGGCTCTAGGCGTTGGCAAAACACATTGCGTATAACTACGCATAATAGGTGCATAACTACACATAAGCATGCGCTTTGGTCAGTAAAGCGCAAGGCGGTGGCAAAACGCACAATTAACGCCTAGCGCTTTTTGGAACTATGATAGCAATGTAATTTTAAATTAGAACAGTTGTTCTTCAGGTTTAGGCACTTGTTCTACATGAACAGAGTATAGTAAGACGCAAGAATATAATACTTAAAAATAGAAAATGAGCCCATAGACCTTACCATATTCTTGGTTCGGGACCAGTACAGAACAAGGCGTTCCCCGTCATCGTCCAGTAAATGTGTCTCAGGAGAATGTAAGGGAATTTGATGAGTTTCTTTGCCGGTGAAGTACGTTTTCTTCAGGTAATTCTGATACTGCCACCAAGCATTCTTAAAGATTGCAGAGGTATTAGCACAGGTTACCTCATCCAGAGTTTCCAAATCGGTCCTTCTCTATAGAGAAAAATGGGAAAATTTGCTGTATTATAACCATCATGCAGGAAGGATGTATGGGACGAAGCAAAGTAATTGCCATGAATAACATTACTTACACATAACTCCTGGACAAACAACTGCAACTGGCATTTTCCTTCATCTTCAGTATAATATTTCCAAGATGGGAAGATACGCACATACGATTTAACAACATCAAATGCGATAGATGCTAAACTACGACTAGCTGGTTGTGCTTCCTCCACAGGAATAGGCGTACTAACTGGTGGAGTTGGGGTTCGCCGTGATAGTACTGGCCCTTTGGGCACTAGAGCTGCCTTACTAACTGCTCTTGTTTGGGAGCTCTGTGGTGGAGATGGTGCTGTGTCAACAGGAACTGGGTTACTATCGGCTGGGGTTGGGGTTAGATTGGGTGAAGCTGGTTCTTTGTCCATCACAGTAGGGTTACAATCTGCGAGAGTTTGGGTTATGTGTGGTAGGGCTGGTTCTTGTGCATGTACAACCGGGGTGCTATCTCCACCAAGAGGTAGCACTGTTTTATTTGAAGACCGTGTTTTTAGTCCGCTAGATACTGGCATCACCCGCTCCAATTCAAATGGCTGATAAACAGGAAACATAGTTGAATGTACAGACATTGTATGAGAGACAGATGCAATAGATAGTGTGGAAAAAGAGGGCATGAAATAGTTGACATGTATATTGTTTAACTAAAATGGATAGCATGACATAATTTGACATATATGATGTCTATCTAAACTAGATAGCATAGCATAACATAATTCAAATATATGATGAATAACTAAACAGGATCGCATGACATAATTCACCTACATGTTATCTAAGTAATCAGGATTGCATCATTTAATTCACATATGTGATTTATATGCTAAATAGAGGGCATTCGATATGATGTCTGAACTAAGAACATGGTGTTGAATATTGTGTATATGATGTCTAAACTATGCAATGCAAGACACTGTATGCATGATATGAGCAGTATAATCGTGCCAAGTTAGAGCATACACCTCAGTGGGGGAATAGGACTGGTCATCTGTCTCTGAATCCATCTCTGAGGAGCTATCGGGACCCAACAAGAGATCTGCTTCGACAAGTAGCACTGTCTGCTCTGAAGGCCTTGTTTTCACTCCAGATTTTTCCATCTCCCACCCAAATGGCTGATTCACAGGAAAAGTAGTTTAATGTACAAACATTGTCCACAAATGGAAATGTAATGAAGAAAAGGATTGGCAAGATATCATTCAATTATATGATGCCTGGTTAAACAGGATGGCATTGCACATTTCACATATATTATGGCTGGCTAAAAGACATGAGACTGCATAATTCCCATATATGATATAGAAACTAAACAGGTGGCATTACAGAACATGTCTAAACTAAGCAGATGACATATATGATGTCAAAAGTAGGCACTACAAGGTAACATATGCATGATATGACTAACATCATCAAGCCAAGGTAGAGCAAACACCTTGGGGGGTAAATAGGAGTGGTCAGCGGCGTCTGAATCCACCTCAGAACAGATATCTTCCTCTGGATTACAATCTGGAGAGGGGTGGGGAGGGTTTGCCATTGAACCCATGATGGAGTGATGTCTGCATGACATTGTATTGCCGCGCAAAACTCTTCTCTTTTTCTCTACATGTTCAGCATGACTGTGTACAATATCTGACATGCATACGAAAAAATATGGTGAGATTATGTAAGGAGAGCATGCAGAAATTTAGAGTGATGGTAACAACCAGTGGATCGATGTTTTTCCATTGAACCCAAATAGCCCTAATGGATCGACGTGAATGTATAGTAATAAGTGATGCAACAAGTGTACAACCTCTTTGCCGTAGCCGTGTCGACCTCAGCATCATTGGGTTGGTCGCTGAAGCAGTTGAGGCAGAGGTGGCTGTCGAAGGTGTGGAGGAAGATCCAAGGAATCTGTAGACGGCGTCCAGGGCACTGCTCTGTTGTGATGGATCGTTCTGTCGTTGGAGCAGCTCCGGTGAGCCGTAAGACGTCAAGGCTGAAGCAGCACAAGACAGACATCGTCAATCTCAAGTGGGATTCTAATAGCATCTCCAATAGATGATGTAAAATGGTTGTAAAATTAACATCACCAAAGACCACCTAACTACAACAGATGAGGTAAAAACTGTTGACTCTGAACTTAACTGTTGAAACTGAAATTTACTATGGAATCTGAATGGTACTGTCGAAACTAAACGCAATGGTAGCAGAGAGGCACTTGACATGTAATTTAGGGAGGGCCTCTAGTTCATCTTTAACCTACACCCCCCTGAGCCGCCAGCCACCACTGGCCGAACCGCCGGCCCCAGCGCCTCCTCGCCGCCCCAAAACAACTCGCCACCGCTGCCCCGGCCAACCCTCTAGGCCCCCCACCCCCCACCCTGAACCCTAAGATAGATACTGGGGTACCTCTTCGGCGAGCCCCCGTCCCCGCTGCGGGTGGTTCTTCCTTAACTCCGGCGAGCGCCCCCCAACCCCTGAAAATCGACTGACCCAAAAATCGATTTAGTCGACTGAAGTGTGGCTTAATCGGAGCAGAGCAGCAACACGAGCGAGGGGGAGAGCAGCAACAGCTGGGCGAGCGAGCGATCGAGCAAGAGCCAGAGCAGCAGCAGCAGCGTGAGCGAGCGAGCGAGAGCCGGAGCAGGAGCAGCAGATCCGGCTGGTATGGACGCCGCCACCGAAGGGGCCTCGCACTGGGGGAGAGCCGCCATGGAGATGTCGCCCGCGGTGCCAGCTTCAAGGTAGCCGCTCCATGGGGGTGCAGGATGGAGCACCGTCGGCGCCGGGAGGTCGAGTTAAGGAGAAGGTGCGATGTGATGAGTGTACAACCTCTTTGGTGGCGCCGAGTAGGCCTCGACTTCGTCCGAGGAGTCGGTGAGGATGCTGCGGTTCCGGTGGAGCAGGTTAAGGCGGCGCTGTGGGGATGGAGCAGCCGCGATAGATGAGGCGATCGTCGGAACAGCTCCTTGGAGGTGGAGGACGGGGCGGCTGAACCGGCGGGACGGTGAGATGGACGACGGATCCTCATCCGGGGAGGTGGAGGAGGGACGTCGAGCTGTTGCGGTGGACGACGTCGTCGGGGAAGAGGCTCCGGCTGGGCAGCGGTGACGTGGTGGACAAAGGAGGATGAGGTTTCGCGGCTGGAGCAGAGAGGTTATGGTGGCCTGGGATTTCAAATGGCGAAAAGGGGGCGATGGGAGGGGGTGAAGCATGACTTAGGGACGTGCTTGTCCAAAATGTAGGGTGTGTTACAAAAGTACCCCCACCGATTTGAACTAGCGGCCCTTTCGGCTCAGGGTTAGAAGGGGGATTTCGCGTGTCGGGATTTGGCAGCTGGAGGGAGTTTTCACGCGCGTTGTAATTTCGGGATAGTAAGGCGCGGGTTGTGAAGGCGCCAGTTTTCGGAGCACGATATCTGAATTTTTGGGATATAACAAGACGCGTGTTGAATTTTAGGGACAAGCCTAACGTGTAGTAATATTGTACTTGTACATACCAAATCAATTCGCACTTCCCTCAACCAAAAAGAAAAATAAAAAAATAAAACTATTCACACCACACAAAGAGAGAGTCTTGCCCCGTTTTACTATACAAATGCTATTCAAAGCTACTCCCTCCTTTCATCTATATAGGGCCTAATGCGTTTTTCGATGCTAACTTTGACCAAATATTAGAGCAATGATATATGACATGCAACCTACACAAAGCACACCGTTAAATCCGTCTTTGAAAGGTTCTTTCAATGATATAATTTTCATATTGTGCATGTCATGTACTATTAATCTTGTCAATAGTCAAAGGCGGTCTTAAAAATCTCATTACGCCCTATATAGATGGAAGGAGGGAGTATGAATCCATGTTATGTCCGATTAATTTTTTTTGCTTGCTGTTTAATGCATGTAACCTACTCATACCAACATTTTAGTGCATTCCAAATGTCTATACTACCGCTGCAATTCGAACTAAATTTGAATTCATTTCTCTATTTCAATAAGAATCTACAATCATGATTGTTGCCAACTTCAACCATCATAGTTTCCTTGCTATCCGCCAGATATAAATCGGACGACCTATAATGCAGGATGGCAGGCACACCATGATCAACAACTCTGTTTTTATAAGAGTAGAGATAAAATATACTAAATGTAGTACAACATGTTCATAACCACACCATGTGTATCATCGTTATATATATATTCACACATGCGTCGGTTTGAAACACTATGATAAATTCTTCAAATATCCGAATTCGCCTTTTATAATGAAGTATATATGATCTCTATTTGTCTTTTACACCCACACAACCCTCTTATCTTTGTAGCTAGCGCTAACTTTCTGTTGTGCATGCACACGCCCGCATCCCTCTCACCCTCCCTAAGCATTGTCTAGCTCCATCGCGCAAATTCATCTTTTCACTTTAGGTCATTCACCCACGGTGTGTGTAGGCCCCCCAGCTCCTTCTTTACGACACACATCGATCGATATGCCTCTCTAGCCAGGTGTGCCTAGCACAAACACAAGCTTCGCCTCTTCTCTTGTCACCGTCCATGCCTCACTCCCACCACTCTTTTCATCGTTCTCGTACTCGCACACTCCTCCCCCTCGATATAGTATGCCTCTCGTACCACCTCCTACATGCATCCCTCTCTCTCTCTATCCTTGTCCTCGTGCCTCATTTGCTTCTAAAACACACATGCATGTATACCGGTCGATCTCCCAACATATACCTAGATCGACTTTAACTACCCCTCATCGATCGACGTACCTCACAAGTTATGTCTCTCCTTTCTCTAACAAAGGGCGATTGATTATCCTATGTAGTTACGTCTACTTACCACAGCCACATCGTCACCCCTCATCATTCGTGCATGCCTCCTGACCCGTCTGTCACACGCACGTGCACAGACAACAAGCATCCCTCTCCTCTCTTATTGATATTGCGGGCGTGCCCTCCGTTTGTCTAGCAAGCCTATCCCACTATTTGTTAGAAGAAACTCCACTACCACCCCCTCCAACACTCTAGCTCTGTCTCTCTCCCAACCTTATTCCTCTCTTGCACATATCGATCTCCTTAATACATGAGGTAGGCCTCTCTCCTCCTCCACACATATACTAGCCATTGTACCTCTATAGTTAATTGGGCCTCCCTCTTCCCCCACCACACACCGATAGTCGAGCGCTGCAGGTAGGTATCCGTGCCACAGTGACAAACTACACATGCCCCATCTCACGTTCCAGTAGGCCAGCCACTCTATATCTTTGATGTGGGCACACACAAATTCGATGGCACTCTTTATCGATCGCGCGCGCACACACACATCATCCCTCCCTTCGATTCTATGGACACCTCAAGATGCATTTGTATGAGTAGTTTATCTTGTGAGAGAAAAGGTTGAACGAGGGAAGGCCTTATGTAACACCCCGGATGTAACTTTCCCAATTTGTACTCCAACTCTTGCCGTTTCCGGCATTAAGTTATTTTATTTTCTCGGGTTCGGGTTTTTGTCACCGTGTGTTGTTGCCGTTGTCATGCATCTCATATCATGTCATCATGTGCATTGCATTTGCATACATGTTCATCTCATGCATTCGAGCATTTTCCCCGTTGTCCGTTTTGCATTCCGCTTCGTTCTCCTCCGGTGGTCATTTCTACCTTTCTTTCGTGTGTGGGGATTAAACATTTCCGGATTGGACCGAGACTTGCCAAGCGGCCTTGGTTTACTACCGGTAGACCGCCTGTCAAGTTTCGTACCATTTGGACTTCGTTTGATACTCCAACCGGTTAACCGAGGGACTGAAAAGGCCTCGTGTGTGTTGCACAGTCCCAACACCCCTCCAATTTGGCCCAAAACCCACCTAAACCCTCTCCATCATCTAGAGCGTTCGATACGATCGCGTGGCCGAAAACCGCACCTCATTTGGACTCTCCTAGCTCCCTCTATGCCTATAAATAGATCCCCTTCCGAAATCTCGGGTCTCCTCTTCCCCGAAACCCTAAAACTCCCATCTCCGCGCCGGACAACGTCCGTCCCCGGCCGGTCAAACCGCCATCGCCGCTCGCGCCAATCCGCGCGCGCCACATGGCCCCGGCCACCACCGCCGCCGCCGGCCCGTCCCGGCCCAGGGCGGGCCCTCTCCACTCGCGCCACCGGGCCGCGGCTCGCCTCTCCGCGACGCCGCCCTCGTCCTCCGCGAGCGCCGCCCGCGCCCGCTCGACCCCGCTGCCGGCGAGCGCCGCCCCGGCTGCGCGGCGAGCTCTGCCGCCGTCCGCCTCCTTCCCCGGCCGAGCCGGCGAGCTCGGGCCGCCGTCCCGCGCCGGCGAGCGCGCCGCCCCGCCGCCAACCGCCTCCGTCCGACCGGCCTCCCCCTCCTCTTCTCGGCAAGTCCAGCGATGTCCCCAGCGAGCTCCAAGAAATCCGGCCATCCTCGTAAAACGTGCCAGATCTGAGATCTAAAATCTCGAGGGTTGACTTTTTGCCCGAAACCCTAGCTCCTATGCTCATGTTCATCGCATCGTAACTTTGCATCCGTAGCTCCGTTTTGGGTATATAGCATATCAAAATGTTCATCTCAGAGAGTATATCATTTCATTCCATTGAGTCATTTTCATTTGAGTTCATCTTGATGCCCGAAATGCTGTTAGAAAGAGTGCTACTTGAGATAATTGTCAGATCTGCTGCTCCATTTAGATATTTGTCATTTTTGCCATGATTATTGTGTGCATGATATGCCCATGAGCTCTACATATGTTTTGTTAAGGGTTTTGCCATCTTTCCAGAGGTGCAACCCATGTATTTTTGTGATGTGTGTGGTGACTAGCACAAGCTTGCAAAGTGAGGCACTTGGTAATGCTGATTTCAGGGACTTAGCATTTCCACTAAGTCCTTGATCTGTTTATCTCATATGCCATATGTTCATGTTGTTTCCTAGTGATCCGTGCCTCTTTTGAGGATGATCAGTAAGGATGTTTTGTTAATCTTGTAGTGCTCTATCCATCCATGTCTTTGTGTGCAATTATGGAGCACCCTAGCTTGAGTCAATCGAGCTCTACTTTTGCTACTTCGTGAATCTGGGCAGATTGTCTACTTGTTAGCGATTTTGCCGATGATGTTGTAGTTGATCCGTGCATGCTATGCTATTGTTCTTGCCATGTCTAGCTTGCATTTTGTGTATTATTGATGGGTGTATGCTTAGTTGTCATGACTTGCTCCGTAGTGAGTGCATCGAGCTCGTAAACATGCCTACTTGATATCTGTTTTCAGCATGCTCCAGTTTTCACTAAGTCTGAGATCTGATTATGTTTTTGCCATGTTCACATGCTTGCAATTGTATTTTCTGATCCCTTTTGGCTCAAGGTCACTAAGGGACTTTTGTTAAGCTCTTTGAGTAGCTCCATGCCATGCTTTACTTTGCCATGTTCAGGTCCTGTAGCATGTAGTTTTGTTGCTCCGAAGAGTGCTATCTGATCTGAAATTCCAGACAAGTGTTAATTTCACTAAGTCTGAAATCTGTTTGCCATATGCATTTTTGCCATGCTTGTTTGAACCTGTTAATGGATGAATTGGCCGTAGCTCAGTGCTAGACTTTTGTTAAGCATCATGAATGCATCCCTGCCATGTATTTGTTGTCATGTTTGGGTGCTGTAGCTTGTTCATCTCTTTGCATTTAGATGGCTACTTGCTGTAAATCGCAGACCGGTGTCATATTTGAATTGCTTGCCATTTCCAAACCGTAACTCCGATTCCGGCGTTCTTTATATCGTTTTCAAGCGATTTCATCTCATATTTCCAGTGGCACACTTGGATTCCCATGTTGAGGCCAGGTTCATGCATCCCTTGTCAAATCTTGCATATGCATCCCGCATCGCATCCCGCATAGCATACCATCCTTGCATCATATTGTTTGATCCTTGCACGTGGTTGATTGTGTCCTTGTTGCTTGTTTGTCTTGTTTGGGTAGAGCCGGGAGACGAGTTCGCTAACGAGGAGCCCGTTGAGTTTGCTTTCGAGGATCCAGTCAACTCTGACAACTTTGCAGGCAAGATGATCATACCCTCGAAATCACTACTATCTTTGCTTTGCTAGATGCTCGCTCTTTTGCTATGCCAATGCTACGATGCCTACCACTTGCTTTCAAGCCTCCCAAATTGCCATGTCAAACCTCTAACCCACCATGTCCTAGCAAACCGTTGATTGGCTATGTTACCGCTTTGCTCAGCCCCTCTTATAGCGTTGCTAGTTGCAGGTGAAGATTGGAGGCTGTTCCTTGTTGGAACATTTATTTACTTGTTGGGATATCATTATATTGCCATGTTATCTTAATGCATCTATATACTTGGTAAAGGGTGGAAGGCTCGGCCTTAGTGTTTTGTTGCACTCTTGCCGCCCTAGTTTCCGTCATATCGGTGTTATGTTCCCGGATTTTTGCGTTCCTTACGCGGTTGGGTTATAATGGGAACCCCTTGATAGTTCGCCTTGATTAAAGCTTTTCCAGCAATGCCCAACCTTGGTTTTACCATTTTCCACCTAGGCTTTTTTTCCCTCGGGTTTCTGGAGCCCGAGGGTCATCTTATTTAAACCCCCCCGGGCCTGTGCTCCTCTGAGTGTTGGTCCAAATAGAGCCACTTGCAGCGCCACCTCAGGGCAACTCGAGGGTTGGTTTTAGTTGTACGTAGTGTTCATCTGAGTGTGCCCTGAGAACGAGATATGTGCAGCTCCTATCGGGATTTGTTGGCACATTCGGGCGCTGTTGCTGGATTTGTTTTAACCTGTCGAAGTGTCTTGAAGAACCGAGGTACCGAGTCTGATCGGAACGTCTCGGGAGGAGGTCTATTCCTTCGTTGACCGTGAGAGCTTGTCATGGGCTAAGTTGGGACTCCCCTGCAGGGATTTGAACTTTTGAAAGCCGTGCCCGCGGTTATGGGCAGATGGGAATTTGTTAATGTCCGGTTGTAGATAACTTGAACCTTAACTTAATTAAAATGAATCAACTGAGTGTGTTACCGTGATGGCCTCTTCTCGGCGGAGTCCGGGAAGTGGACACGGTGTTGGAGTAATGTTTGCGCAGGTTGCTCTCTAGTTTCTCGCTCGCGCTTTGCCTCCTCTTCTCGCTCTCTTTTGCGAACAGGATAGCCACCATATTTGCTAGTCGCTTGCTGCAGCTCCACATATTTACCTTGCCATACCTATAAGCTTAAATAGTCTTGATCGCGAGGGTGCGAGATTGCTGAGTCCCTGTGGCTCACAGATTACTATTACACCAGATGCAGGGCCTGTTGATTCCGCTCCAGGTGACGCGCTCGAGCTCAAGTGGGAGTTCGATGAGGACTCTCAATGATACTATGTTTCCTTTCCTGATGATCAGTAGTGGTGCCCAGTTGGGGGTGATCAGGACCGTGTCGCATGTTGGGTTATCTTTTATTTTGGCGCCGTAGTCGGGCCATGAGTGTTTGGATGATGTAATGTTATTTATGTAGTTGATTGACGTGGCGAGTGTAAGCCAACTATGTTATCTCCCCTTTTATTATCTATATTACATGGGATGTTGTGAAGATTGCCTAACTTGCGACATATGCCTTCAATGCGATTATGCCTCTAAGTCGTGCCTCGACACGTGGGAGATATAGTCACATCGAGGTTGTTACAAGTTGGTAATCAGAGCCTTCCCCGACCTTAGGAGCCCCATTGCTTTATCGTTTTTAGCAGCCGAGTTGTGTCTAGAAAAAAATGTTTTGAGTCATTTAGGAATTATATATCGGAGACTTTAGGAATTCTTTACCTTCCCAGTCTCCTCATCGCTCTGGTAAGGCATCCTGACGTAGAGTTTTGACTCTTCTCTTCTCAAATTTCACTAAAAAATTTTTAGGACCACGCGGGTATCTTGGAATCGTTCCGATGGTTTTATGATGAGAACATTGTCTTGGTGCCTCCTATCAAGGGTTTTGTGGAAGTGTCCCGGGGAGTTGAGCTCTGAGGTGTTGCCGTCATAATTTTATTGTTGCAGTTCTGGAATACCTGAGTTTAGTACGCCGACATCGAAAATCTCTTTTATGCAGTTCGTTGGTGAGATAACCTCGACGCCACCCAGTACTGGGGCGGGAGTTCGGGAGTATCGCCATAACTTGTATAACAGATGCTTTACGAAGGTTGAGGTAGATGGTTTCCGAAGTTTTTCTCGGTTATGTGTTGAAGGATGGATACAGCTGGATGTAGTATTTGCTAGATTTGGGTGAGATATTATGCTTCCCCTGTATCCCCAACACCTGATTGCATAACTGGAAAGGTTCGGGAGTTTCATAGGTGGGAATTCTTGTAGCTCTAGTTCTTCTTACACGGATATTTGGTTTGAGATTGGGATTTCTTACTGAGTATTCGTTCTTGATCCGTACCTTGTTGGTTTATTTCTCTACCTAAATTCTGCGTGGCTTCTCAATTTATGGATATGTGACCATTTCAAGAGGAATGCATTTGTTCATTTTGTTCGGATGTGAAGACTATATGTTGCAATTTTCATTCCGTTGGATTCAGCTTCGATATTTGTCTATCAATGTGCTAATGGGTGTCAACCTCTTCAGGATGGCTCCTCCAACGCGCACGACTCCGAATCCTGATCCGCCACAACCTCCACCTCCTCCGGAGGCATGGCAAGCTGTGATGGCCGCAACCAATGCAAACACATAGTTGATCATGCAAATTCTCCAAGAGCACAATCAAGGCAACCAAGGGAACCAAGGCAACAATCAAAATCACTTTGCTACACTCAACCAGTTCCTTGCTAATGGGCCAAAGACTTTCAGCAATTGTGTTGAGGCAACTGATGCTGACGATTGGCTTGTGGATCTGTGCAAGCATTTCGAGTGCAGTAACGTCAGGCCTGAGGACTTCGTCAAGTTCGCTTCCTTCCAACTCAAAGATCAAGCCGCAGAATGGTTCCAGCAGTACAAGGATTCCAGAGGTGGACGTGTTATTACCTGGGATGAATTCCGTCAAGATTTCAGAGCTCACCATATCCCTCAGAGCCTGGTTGAAAGCAAGCGTGAGGAATTCCGCAACCTAAAGCAAGGCTCTTTGTCTGTCTATGACTACAACAAGTTGTTTCAGAAGCTCACCCGCTTTGCGAAGCAGGACATCCCTGATGAGAAGAGCATGATATACTAGTTCAGGGGTGGTCTCAGAGAAGAAATTCAGCTCGCTCTTGTTCTCTTTGAGCCATTGAGGTACGATGAGTTCTACAACATGGCATTGAAGCAAGAGGCTGCTCAATTGAGGTGTGATGCTTCCAAGAAGCGAGTCAGAGATGCTACTCCTTCTTCCTCTACTCAAGTGGCCAAGCAGTAGAAGTATTGGCTTCCTCCTCCTCCGTTCCGTCAGCCGTATCAGCAGAAGAGCAAAGGTGGCAGTGGTTCTTCCCACCCCCCCCACCCTGGCTTTCAGAACAAGACTTCGTCTCAAGATTCAAGATCGAGTGCTCCGTATCACCGTCCGCTTTCAAAGGTCACGTGCAACAAGTGCCAACAGAAGGGTCACTATGCCAACAAGTGCTTCAATCAGAGGCGTCTTCCTCCTCCTCCTGTGAGATCGGCAAGTACAGTTGTGGTCAAGCATAACCCCAAGCATGCCAAGGTCAATTTGCTGAACACAGCTCAGGCAGAGGACTCGCCAAATGTGATTATGGGTAACCTTCCTATTAACGATGTTCCTGCAAAAGTTCTTCTTGACACTGGTGCATCGATTTCTTTTATTTCAACACCATTTGTGGCCAAGCATGATTTTGTGACCGAAAGGATTCCTGTTCCGTTGAAGATTGTGTCTCCGAGCAAGCAAATGACTTCTAACAATTGCGTCCCGAACGTCTCTATCACGTTGGGCGATTACAAGTTTCTCTCTTCTCTGGTGGTTCTTGGCAACTCAGATATTGATCTTATTCTCGGAATGGATTGGCTTACTAAGCACAAGGCGCATCTTGATTGTGCAGCCAGGCAGATTCAGTTGACTCATTCGTCTGAAGATGTAATTGTCTTTGCCGCTCGTGATGATACAATCCGTCTGTTTTCTCTCAATGAGAAGGGTGAACTGGATGCTATCTCGCAGATTCTAGTCGTTTGCGAATATCAAGACGTCTTTCCAGAAGAGCTTCTAGGAATGCCTCCGCACCGGCCAGTTGAATTCGTTATTGATCTTGAGCATGGCACGGAACCTGTGTGCAAGCGTCCTTACAAGCTCGGACCTGAAGAGTTGAAGGAGCTGAAGAAGCAACTCGATATTCAAGAGAGAATGGGTCTCATCCGGCCTAGTTCTTCTCCGTGGGGTTGTGGTGTTCTTTTTGTGAAGAAGAAGGATGGAATGGACCGACTTTGTGTTGATTACCGTCCATTGAACAAGAAGACCATCAAGAACAAATACCCACTTCCCAACATCAACGAGCTGTTCGAACAACTCAAAGGTGCCCAAGTATTCTCCAAGCTTGATCTCCATATGGGTTATCATCAGATTCGAATCCGTGAGCAAGATATTCCCAAGACGGCTTTCAGGACAAGCTATGGGTCATACGAATACACTGTCATGTCTTTTGGTCTCGTCAACGCTCCTCCGACGTTCTCTCGCATGATGAACTTCATCTTCAATGCCTACACCAATGACTTCGTTTTGGTCTATCTCGACGACATTCTGGTTTTCTCGAAGAACAAGGAAGATCATGCCAAGCACTTGCGTTTGGTACTCGATAAGTTGAGGGAACACCATTTCTACGCCAAGTTCTCCAAGTGCGAATTTTGGCTCGATGAGGTTCTTTATCTTGGTCATATCATCTCTGCCAAGGGCATTGCGGTGAATCCTGAGAAGGTGTCTGCAATTGTGAATTGGGAACCTCCTCAGAACGTGAAGCAACTCCATAGCTTCCTCGGTCTCGCAAGCTATTGCCGAAGATTCGTTGAAAACTTTTCTAAGATCGCAAAGCCTCTCTCAAATCTTCTCCAGAAGCACGTCAAGTACGTTTGGTCTCCGGAGTGTGACATTGCTTTCAACACTTTGAAAGAGAAATTGATCACTGCTCCAGTTCTGACTCCGCCTGATGAATCCAAGCCGTACGAGGTCTTTTGTGATGCCTCTCTCCAAGGTCTTGGCGCAGTGTTGATGCAAGAGAAGAAAGTTGTTTCTTATACCTCTCGCCAGTTGAAGCCTAATGAGAAGAACTACCCCACTCATGATCTCGAGTTGGCGGCAGTTGTGCATGCTCTTTTGACTTGGAGACATCTCTTATTGGGAAGAAAAGTGGACATTTTCACTGATCATAAGAGTCTCAAGTACATCTTCACTCAGCCTAATCTCAACCTCAGGCAAACTCGATGGGTCGAAATGATTGAAGAGTATAATCCGAGTATCAAGTATACTCCAGGCAAGGCCAATGTGATTGCTACCGCATTGAGCAGAAAGGCTTACTGCAACAGTCTAATTCTCAAGCCTTATCAACCCGAGCTTTGTGAAGCTTTCCACAAACTTAATCTGCAAGTTGTTCCTCAAGGTTTCCTCGCCAACCTTCAAGTCTCTCCTACCTTGGAAGACCAGATTCGCCAAGCTCAGCTTCTTGATGCTATGGTGAAAAAGGTGAAGATTGGGATTGCCAAGAGTCAACTCAAGTACAAGTGCTACCGCCTTGATGACAAGGACACTCTCTTCTTCGAGGATCGTATTGTTGTGCCCAAAGGTGACCTCCGTAAAGTGATCATGAACAAGGCTCACAATTCTCTCCTCTCCATCCACCCTGGGAGTACGAAGATGTATCAGGACCTCAAGCAGGCTTATTGGTGGACTCGAATGAAGCGCGAGATTGCTCAGTTCGTG
This sequence comes from Triticum urartu, assembly GCF_003073215.2. Taxonomy (NCBI): domain Eukaryota; kingdom Viridiplantae; phylum Streptophyta; class Magnoliopsida; order Poales; family Poaceae; genus Triticum; species Triticum urartu. Next base: position 565,291,777 of record NC_053028.1, on the reverse strand, counting down.
AATGAGTGTGATGTCTGCAGAAGAGTGAAGGTAGAACACCAAAGGCCAGCTGGTCTCCTCCAACCTCTTGCCATTCCAGAATGGAAGTTTGACCACATTGAGATGGATTTCGTGACTGGGTTTCCAAAGTCCAAGCATGGCAATGATGCTATATTGGTTGTCATCGACAAACTCACCAAAGTGGCTCACTTTCTGCCTATCAAAGAGTCAATCACTGCAGCTCAATTGGCAGAACTCTATACCTCTCGAATTGTCTCTTTGCACGGTATTCCTCAAGTGATCTCTTCAGACCGTGGCAGCATCTTTACCTCCAAGTTTTGGGATTCTTTTCAGAAGGCCATGGGCACCAACATCCGCTTCAGCACAGCTTTCCATCCTCAAACTAGCGGTCAAGTCGAGCATGTCAACCAGATTCTTGAAGATATGCTCAGGGCTTGTGTGATCTCCTTCGGCATGAAGTGGGAGGATTGTCTTCCTTATGCTGAATTCTCCTACAACAACAGTTTTCAAGCAAGTTCGGGCAAGGCCCCATTTGAAATTCTGTATGGCAGGAAGTGCCGTACCCCTCTCAACTGGTCTGAAACAGGTGAACGTCAGCTTTTGGGAAATGACTTAATCACAGAGGTAGAGGAAATGTGCAAAGTCATTCGCGATAACCTCAAAGCAGCCCAATCCCGCCAGAAGAGCTACTAAGATAGTAAGCATCGTGATTTGGCTTTCGAGATCGGAGATCATGTTTACCTCCGCGTCTCTCCTATGAAAGGTACTCGTCGCTTCGGTATCAAAGGGAAGCTCGCCCCCAGATACGTGGGACCTTTCAAGATTGTCAGCAAGAGAGACGACCTCGCCTATCAACTCGAGCTTCCTTCAAACTTTGCAAATGTTCATGATGTGTTCCATGTCTCTCAGCTCCGAAAGTGCTTCAAGACGCCTGACTGCACCGTCAACTTCGAGGACATTTAGCTCCAAGAAGATCTCTCTTATCGTGAGCACCCAGTTGCTATTCTCGAGGAGACTGAACGCAAGACTTGCAACAAGTCAATCAAATTCCTCAAAGTCAAGTGGTCACACCATTCCGACCGTGAAGCTACCTGGGAACGCGAGGATCACCTCCGTTCTGAATACCCGGCGTTCTTTCAGTCCTAGATCTCAGGACGAGATCCTTTCATAGTGGTGGAGTGTTGTAACACCCGGGATGTACCTTTCCCAATTTGTACTCCAACTCTTGCCGTTTCCGGCGTTAAGTTATTTTATTTTCTCGGGTTCGGGTTTTTGTATCCGTGTGTTGTTGCCGTTGTCATGCATCTCATATCATGTCATCATGTGCATTGCATTTGCATACGTGTTCATCTCATGCATTCGAGCATTTTCCCCGTTGTTCGTTTTGCATTCCGGCGCTTCGTTCTTCTCCGGTGGTCATTTCTACCTTTCTTTCGTGTGTGGGGATTAAACATTTCCGGATTGGACCGAGACTTGCCAAGCGGCCTTGGTTTACTACTGGTAGACCGCCTGTCAAGTTTCGTACCATTTGGACTTCGTTTGATACTCCACCGGTTAACCGAGGGACTGAAAAGGCCTCGTGTGTGTTGCAGCCCAACACCCCTCCAATTTGTCCCAAAACCCACCAAACCCTCTCCATCATCTAGAGCGTTCGATCATGATCGCGTGGCCGAAAACCGCACGTCATTTGGACTCTCCTAGCTCCCTCTATGCCTATAAATAGATCCCCTTCCGAAATCTCGAGTCTCCTCTTCCCCGAAACCCTAAAACTCCCATCTCCGCGCCGGACAACGTCCGTCCCCGGCCGGTCAAACCGCCATCGGCGCCCGCGCCAATCCGCGCGCGCCACGTGGCCCCGGCCACCACCGCCGCCGCCGGCCCGTCCCGGCCCAGGGCGGGCCCTCTCCACTCGCGCCACCGGGCCGCGCCCCGCCTCTCGCGCGCCGCCCTCGTCCTCCGCGAGCGCCGCCCGCGCCCGCTCGACCCCGCTGCCGGCGAGCGCCGCCCCGGCTGCGCGGCGAGCTCTGCCGCCGTCCGCCTCCTTCCCCGGCCGAGCCGGCGAGCTCGGGCCGCCGTCCCGCGCCGGCGAGCGCGCCGCCCCGCCGCCAACCGCCTCCGTCCGACCGGCCTCCCCCTCCTCTTCTCGGCAAGTCCAGCGATGTCCCCGGCGAGCTCCAAGAAATCCGGCCATCCTCGTAAAACGTGCCAGATCTGAGATCTAAAATCTCGAGGGTTGACTTTTTGCCCGAAACCCTAGCTCCTATGCTCATGTTCATCGCATCGTAACTCCTCATCCGTAACTCCGTTTTGGGCATATATCATATCAAAATGTTCGTCTCAGAGAGTACATCATTTCATTCCATCGCATCATTTTCATTTGAGTTCATCTTGATGCCCTAAATGCTGTTAGAAGAGTGCTACTTGAGATAATTATCAGATCTGCTGCTCCTTTTAGATATTTGTCATTTTTGCCATGATTATTGTGTGCATGATATGCCCATGAGCTCTACATATGTTTTGTTAAGGGTTTTGCCATCTTTCCAGAGGTGCAACCCATGTATTTTTGTGAGGTGTGTGGTGACTAGCACAAGCTTGCAAAGTGAGACACTTGGTAATGCTGATTTCAGGGACTTAGCATTTCCACTAAGTCCTTGATCTGTTTATCTCATATGTCCATATGTTCATGTTGTTTCCTAGTGATCCGTGCCTCTTTTGAGGATGATCAGTAAGGATGTTTTGTTAATCTTGTAGTGCTCTATCCATCCATGTCTTTGTGTGCAATTATGGAGCACCCTAGATTGAGTCAATAGAGCTCTACTTTTGCTACTTCGTGAATCTGGGCAGATTGTCTACTTGTTAGTGATTTTGCCGAGGATGTTGTAGTTGATCCGTGCATGCTATGCTATTGTTCTTGCCACGTCTAGCTTGCATTTTGTGCATTCTTGATGGGTGTATGCTTAGTTAGTCATGACTTGCTCCGTAGTGAGTGCATCAAGCTCGTAAACATGCCTACTTGATATCTGTTTCAGTATGCTCCAGTTTTCACTAAGTCTGTGATCTGATTATGTTTTTGCCATGTTCACATGCTTGCAATTGTATTTTCTGATCCCTTTTGGCTGAAGGTCACTAAGGGACTTTTGTTAAGCTCTTTGAGTAGCTCCATGCCATGCTTTACTTTGCCATGTTCAGGTCCAGTAGCATGTAGTTTTGTTGCCCCGAAGAGTGCTATCTGATCTGAAATTCCAGACAAGTGTTAATTTCACTAAGTCTGAAATCTGTTTGCCATATTTATTTTTTCCATGCTTGTTTGAACCTGTTAATAGATGAATTGGCCGTAGCTCCGTGCTAGACTTTTGTTAAGCATCATGAATGCATCCCTGTCATGTATTTTTTTGTCATGTTTGGGAGCTGTAGCTTGTGCATCTCTTTGCATTTATATGGCTACTTGCTGTAAATTGGAGACCGGTGTCATATTTGAATTGCTTGCCATTTCCAAACCGTAACTCCGATTCCGGCGTTCTTTATATCGTTTTCAAGAGATTTCATCTTATCTTTCCAGTGGCACACTTGGATTCCCAAGTTGAGGCCAGGTTCATGCATCCCTTGTCAAATCTTGCATATGCATCCCGCATCGCATCCCGCATAGCATACCATCCTTGCATCATATTGTTTGATCCTTGCACGTGGTTGATTGTGTCCTTGTTGCTTGTTTGTCTTGTTTGGGTAGAGCCGGGAGACGAGTTCACTAACGAGGAGCCCGTTGAGTTTGCTTTCGAGGATCCAGTCAACTCTGACAACTTTGCAGGCAAGATGATCATACCCTCGAAATCACTACCATCTTTGCTTTGCTAGATGCTCGCTCTTTTGCTATGCCAATGCTACGATGCCTACCACTTGCTTTCAAGCCTCCCAAATTGCCATGTCAAACCTCTAACCCACCATGTCCTAGCAAACCGTTGATTGGCTATGCTACCGCTTTGCTCAACCCCTCTTATAGCGTTGCTAGCTGCAGGTGAAGATTGGAGGCTGTTCCTTGTTGGAACATTTATTTACTTGTTGGGATATCACTATATTGCCATGTTATCTTAATGCATCTATATACTTGGTAAAGGGTGGAAGGCTCGGCCTCTCGCCTAGTGTTTTGTTGCACTCTTGCCGCCCTAGTTTCCGTCATATCGGTGTTATGTTCCCGGATTTTTGCGTTCCTTACGCGGTTGGGTTATAATGGGAACCCCTTGATAGTTCGCCTTGATTAAAGCTTTTCCAGCAATGCCCAACCTTGGTTTTACCATTTTCCACCTAGCCTCTTTTTCCCTCGGGTTTCCGGAGCCCGAGGGTCATCTTATTTAAACCCCCCCGGGCCTGTGCTCCTCTGAGTGTTGGTCCAAATAGAGCCACTTGCAGCGCCACCTCAGGGCAACTCGAGGGTTGGTTTTAGTTGTACGTAGTGTTCATCTGAGTGTGCCCTGAGAACGAGATATGTGCAGCTCCTATCGGGATTTGTTGGCACATTCGGGCGCTGTTGCTGGATTTGTTTTAACCTGTCGAAGTGTCTTGAAGAACCGAGGTACCGAGTCTGATCGGAACGTCTCGGGAGGAGGTCTATTCCTTCGTTGACCGTGAGAGCTTGTCATGGGCTAAGTTGGGACTCCCCTGCAGGGATTTGAACTTTTGAAAGCCGTGCCCGCGGTTATGGGCAGATGGGAATTTGTTAATGTCCGGTTGTAGATAACTTGAACCTTAACTTAATTAAAATGAATCAACTGAGTGTGTTACCGTGATGGCCTCTTCTCAGCGGAGTCCGGGAAGTGGACACGGTGTTGGAGTAATGTTTGCGCAGGTTGCTCTCTAGTTTCTCGCTCGCGCTTTGCCTCCTCTTCTCGCTCTCTTTTGCGAACAGGATAGCCACCATATTTGCTAGTCGCTTGCTGCAGCTCCACATATTTACCTTGCCATACCTATCAGCTTAAATAGTCTTGATCGCGAGGGTGCGAGATTGCTGAGTCCCTGTGGCTCACAGATTACTATTACACCAGATGCAGGGCCTGATGATTCCGCTCTAGGTGACGCGCTCAAGCTCAAGTGGGAGTTCGACGAGGACTCTCAATGATACTATGTTTCCTTTCATGATGATCAGTAGTGGTGCCCAGTTGGGGGTGATCGGGACCGTGTCGCATGTTGGGTTATCTTTTATTTTGGCGCCGTAGTCGGGCCATGAGTGTTTGGATGATGTAATGTTATTTATGTAGTTGATTGACGTGTCGAGTGTAAGCCAACTATGTTATCTCCCCTTTTATTATCTATATTACATGGGATGTTGTGAAGATTGCCTAACTTGCGACATATGCCTTCAATGCGATTATGTCTCTAAGTCGTGCCTCGACACGTGGGAGATATAGTCGCGTCGAGGGTGTTACACCTTATTTGCGAACGTGGAGAGACATGTGGGTATATTTTTTGCAAAATTGCCATAGTTTCTTTCCTATCCGTTAGATATAAATCCGACGGCCTATATTGCAGGATGGCACGCACACCATAATCACCAACTCTGTTTTCTACTCCCTCCGTCCGAAAATACTTGTCATCAAAATGGATAAAAAGAGATGTATCTAAAACTAAAATACGTCTAGATACATTTCCTTTTATCCATTTTGATGACAAGTATTTCCGGATGGAGGGAGTATTTGTCTTTTTAAAGATTTCAACAGGTGACTATGACCGGACCTTGCCAACATACTCAAAAAAGTAGTCCATAATTTTGATGTTACCCTCTTTTCTTGGCGGTGCAGTGCCACCTGGATACCTCATAAATAAATAAAGTACTACATGGTACTAATATATGATACATGGCGCAGGAGTACTAAGTATTATTAATACAGTTTTGCTAGAACTCATCTAGATGAGATATAATTTGGTCTCATTCATCTTTTATAGCCATTGGATGTGATGCTATATAAGATGCGTGTGTGCTGACGTGGGTTGTATTTGTTCTTGTGCAACGAACTGACCACTTCATGTCATGTTTTATAGTCTCAAGTCATTAAAAGCATACAAGCCCCACATCTCTTCTTGGTTGATTCCTCTATTTATGTCAAAAAATAAGAAACAACGTGAGAGTTAATGCACCACACCTATGTGTTTACTATTTGGTTTTGTAAGATGACTTAATACTCACCTAGACGGAGGGAGTATTCGATTTGACAGCGGGCGGTGCAGTTCCCGATACGGCTTTAATGCAGACGAGGGAGGAAGTAGCGGTTCCCGATATGTTGAACGACCAATGCATCCTCTTTCAATTAATGCATGAGGGACGCAATGGGAGGAGGTCCGGGAAGAGGCTGCACGATGTGAATGCAACGTAGTTTGCCCTCATTGCCCTCATATAAAGGCGCCCCTCCATTCCAATGCATCTACCACATCGTACGCACCTAAGCATTTGCCTAAGCACCTACACTAAGCACAAAAGAGCTCACTCCAGACCCATGGCGGCGATGCTCATGAGCAGCCAGCGGCTGCGCCAGATGGTCCACGATGCCGGCCTGCGGCATGGCGCCAAGGATCGTCTCCAGACGGTGTTGGAGACCGGCTGGTGGATGGCCGCCTTTGATGCCAACTATGACTATCAGTTGGACCAGATGATCGTTGCCACCAGCAACAAGTTCACCGTCCTCAAGAAGCTCGCGGACGACATCACCGTACTCATCCAGCCTGCGCGCCCGGGCTCCTCATTGCCTGCCACCCTAATCGGCCTCCATGGCCAGAACCTCTTTCAAGCACTGGTGGCCCTGCGACTGCCCACCGACGCCACGAAGAATGTCCACCTGGAGGTCGCGCTCGCCACGAGGCGCCTCGCCGTGCAAGAATTCGTCGACCTACACATGCACATGTATGAGGAAATCGTGTACATAGGTATCTACAAGGCCAGTGAGGACAGTATGGTGTTGGCCTTCGTCAACCGGCTGGAAGCCTTGGATGCCTTTGCTAAGAAGCACCTCGACCTCGCCACAAAAGGCGCCGCTCCTTAGCCGCCGGTCGGTGGCCCGGCGCACTAAGTTGAGGAGGAGGAGGTCGTATGTTCGTGGATCCATCTTTCTTCTTGCCTTCTGTAACCACCACTGCGATCGCATCATCGTGGCCTTAATTCTTATTGTGTTGTTGCATTCTCGTTCTAGTCATTACCGACATGTGCGATCCCTTTGCTTAATTATATGCATCACTATAACTAGTACTCCATCCGTCAATTTATAAGTTGTGCTTACCTTTTCCATCAACTTCGTGCAACGCGCGGGCATCTTACTAGAAACACTAGAATATGTCTATATAATCCGTATGTGATAGCCATTTGAAATCTCAAAAAAGACAAATATTTAGGTACGGAGGGAGTAATATATTAGGAGTATATCAAAACAATAGTGATTTCTTTCAAGTTTTTGAACAAATACTACTATTCTACTACTTTGGATCCGTCGCAACGCACGGGCACATTGCTGGTAAAAGGAAAAGGCCTGCCGCGTTCGTGTCGTACCCCCACACGCCCGGGAATCAGGAGTACAACATGGCTCGTCCGGCACGACACATAGCTTAGGGAAGGCATGTTGCCTAGCATTTTCACTTTCATGTGGGACCACCGTTGAGCAAACCGACACCCCGCCCGCCGCCGGGTTGGAAGCAGAAACGAGGGGAAGATCTAGCTGTAGCACGAAAGCCAAGAAATTTGGTGTCAGACGGGGCTCGTTGTTAGAGTAGGAGCGGTGGGGCCGAGAGGGATGAGGGGCACGTCGGGCGGATGAGGATCCCGTGACGCAAACAATCCTACCATTCTGTCACTGACATGTGGGACCCATAAGCATGGGTCCCACCTGTCAGCGAAGGAAAGGCAAGGCAAGGCAGTGATAGCCATGTCAGAGGATCCATGTCGACGTCGGGGGACGTCGTGCCGTGGGTTGGAGCGGCGTCGTGGGAATCACGTGTGGGTGTGAAAGTGGTAGAAATAAGAAACGTGATGGTCGTCGTGGTTCAACTTCCATGGACAAGCTGTCATGTCTGTTGACACATGTATATCAAAACTAGAGTGTTTATATTTCAAGCACGTGAACAAGTATTATTCTACTACTTTGGATCCATTGCACCTACCTTTGAGTCTATAACATGTGGACCCGATAGGTGACTGGTCCACATGTAATGCTCCCTTGGGCAGATGGGCAGTGGGGACAAGAGGGGTGAGCCGCAGGTCGGGGGACGTGTGGTTTCATGGGTTTGAGCGGCGTCGTGGGAATCGCGGGTGGCTGTGGTAGAAACTTGATGGTCGCCGCATTTTAGGTGGCCCACATGTCATGCACACAAGTTGTCATGTCTATGAACACATGCACTGCATACCGATCACTGGAAGGAGTAGCAGAGAAAGCTATATATGCGGATAAATAGTTCCTTATAGTCAAGCGGACCCACGGTACTACTTTGTTCCAAAGACATGCACACCATCGAAATAGTCCATCTATATCAATATACACCAAGAGGGAATAATTTTTTTACAAGAGAGGAAATAGTTCATCCATCCATAATGCCCTCCTGCTGGTGCAGCCTTTTCTTCTTCTTCTTCTTCTTCTTATTCTTCTTCTTCTTCTTCTTCTTCTTCTTATTGTTCTCATTCTCTATGGGAGACGGCTTCGCAACAAGCTCTTTGGACCTTGCAGCTATCTCGAAACTCACACGGGCATCGAGGGCAGCATATTTTATCTGCTCGTGCGTTAAGGGATAATTCTCCCTTCCAGACGACCTTAATGCCACCGTCTCGTCACCCTTCTGAAGATTTGTACCGAGCACAAAATTTGCTACGTCGAATAGGGATGGTGTCTGTTTATCACAATCTTCTACAGGAATTTTGATTCTGGTTTGTAGGTCAGCGATGCTTTTCAAATCAAGGTTGTACGGCTTCAGCTTCTGTTTGTCCCCTTCGATGGCTGCCCCACAGAAGTATACGTCCTCCCGAGACAAGAAATCGTGAAGCTCACGTGGTATGGATGGCGAGTGTATGATGTGGTACACCAAAACATCGTCTTCGTGGCACAGCTGAAGGACAGCGGCGCACTGGATCTTCCCAGGGGCACACTCTGTGTACTCTGCGTCGAGACCTATGACCCTCGTCTCTACCTTTTCGAGGGAGTTGGATACATTGTTGATCCACTGCCGAACAACCCTTGGCTGGACGGTGATGGTGGCAACTATGCGCATTGAGCCTTCGATGACGACATGTTGGATGCTAAAAACCTGCATCTCGATCTCTTTCGCCATTTGGAACCGCTGGAATGGAGGGCTATGGTTTGGAGAATTAGGATTAAATGGCTAGTCTAACTGAAGTAGTAGATGATTATTTAAAGAGGTTAAAACAATGTGAATGCAGTGGGGTTTGGATGCAAATGAAGACGAAGGGGAGGTGAAGAAGCCGGGGAGAATCGGTTCCCGATGGAGAAGTAAATGGGAGAAGTGGCGTGTAGGCAGTTGATTAGACGACTAGGTAGACTAAACGAAAAGGCTATGCCGGTGACTGATGAGTTGTACCTGTTCGTGTACGTGCCCATCCTTCCTGATAGGTGGGACCTATGCATGCAAACAGATCAAAAAATGTCCTGGATACAGAACATGGATAACACTGTATATTTAGTGTAGAATCTTTTTAGTACTTTGAATTTTGGCCACTACTTCTACTGTTTAGTAACTTTTCTGAATTTTGGCCACTACTACAGTAAGTTCAAGTGAGTAACTATAGTAACTTCAAGTGAGTACCTCCATTTCTGATTTTTTTACATAAAACTAACCATGATATTTGTTCCTATGTTCTGGTCATAATTATAATCTGATTGTTGAACCCTTAATCATTCTCATAATGTTTACATGATGCACAATTATACCGCCGTCAAAACTACTCCATACACACACTGTAGAAACTGACAAGATGGTGGTGGAGGTGGGAATAAATGTTCAGTATTGGTGCATTTTCTGTGCTTACAAAATTCAGGTTGAATTTCACTACCAAAAGAAAAGAAGTGGAGATTAAACGTTGCTTTCCACTTACTTCACCTATGTGTAACTCTTTTGGTGCATTTTCTGCAGAACCTATGTGTAGCTGCAGCATACAGACCAGTTCATCAACTGCTCGAAGGAGAAAAGAAGGTGGCATTTCCTTGCCTTTAGCATACAGGCCAGTTCACTTAATGTCCTCTGGTGCTATATTTCTGAGAACATCCAAGTTTTTACTTATCACTTTGCTAGCATTCACAAGTCTATTGAAGCGTGCATGTCTCTGTGAATCTTGCTATCTACTCCAAGTAGATGGTGTGTAGCCTGGCAAAGTATATTAGTACTTGGTGCATTCTAAGTTTAAAACCACTCTAGATTTACAAGTGTTTACTGAAGATGACAAGTGTTTATTCAGTTCTAAATTTGAAGTAACTAGTAGACGAACAATATTCATCTTTTTCTGTATATGAAGAAGAATAAACCTAGCTAATTCAAATAATTCCAATTTTAGGGACATGTTTTTATCAACTCTTAGTTAAGGGGTTGTGGCAGTTTTTAGTTTTCAGTTTTGTGCTACTTGAATTGATTCTACAGGAATATTTAGGGAAGAGTCATGGCTATGCTTAGCTCTCTATAAAATGAATGACTAAAATTGGACAATTGGAAACTTTAGGGATGTTTGCAATTGGACAAATGGTGTATAAATGCAAATAAAGCAAATAAATTCAAATGATTCAAATAAATCCAAATAAACATGGTTGATCTTCATTTTGCATAAACCTGGTTCAGTATTACAGAGTAATTGACAACAAATTGACCTGGTTGGAATTCATACAGCAACAGTAACAGTTAACTGAACTTCTTTTGCGTGCATTTATCACTCCAGAAAACTTTCAATAACAAGTGAGCAACCTCTACATTTTCTCAATGAACTTTTGAGTGCATTTATCACTTGTTGGAGTATGCTACAGCTTCTGCAAATCACAAACTCCTTTAGTTTACATCTCAGTTTTAGCAAACACTACAGTTTCAGTAAAGGAGTCATAACTGAATTACAGGCACTATAGTTTCTCTACAGTATTGGAACACTGAACATTTTCAGTTAACTGTAGCAAGAAAAACTTCCAAAAACTAGCAGATCTCCAAGAATGCCAAGAATATTACTCAATGAATTTGATGGCATCAAACTAAATTTTCACTATAATCTGTTCATCATTTAGCAGCAGTGTACAACCTTTGTCCTGGATTATTTCTCTAGCTTTGTATCCCCTGACTGAATTTTCTCCGCCTGTACTGAGAACAGCAAATTCAGACTCACAACAACAAATTGAACAACAGCAGTAGCAGAGACGGGCGGGGCAGACTCACTAGCACAAGCGGGAGTGGCAGCAGAGGCGAGGCAGGGGAAAAGGCAAAAGCAGCATCAGAGGTCCACCAGTAGCAGCATGACAGGCGGGAGTGGCCGGAATTGTCCACGGCGCCGGCGGCCGAAGCGAATGAAATTGGAGGCGCAGGTGGGCGGCGAAGGTGGGCAAACGTGGTTGGCGAACTTCAACGGGGCCGGCGGCGTAGCTCAAGGAGGGCGCCGACGCAGGTCGCCTTCACGGCGGGCGGTGCAGGTGGTAAGCCGCGGCACAGGTGCAAGCGGGCGGCGGCGCTGTTGTTGGTCGCGGGATGGGCCACGGTTCTGGTGTTGGTCGTAGCGTAGAAATAGGCGGGCGGCAGCGCAGGCGGGTAGCCGGCGATGGCTGCAAGACGCGGGCGACGGGGGAGGAGGAAGGAAGGAGATGGACTTCTTTGTGACGTGTTTAAAACTCTGTGGGTTTTTTTTGTAAAAAAACAAATACACTGCCCTGTGGACAACTTTTCCCAGACAGAGGGAGTACTAGTTAAATCCGAGCTATGGGTGTGAAGCACTGATATGCCAGTACATTTGATTGTGACCTGTTCTAATTTTGTACCTGAACTTTTTTTAGAAAGGGTTGTACGTCAACTTAATGTGCTAGCAGAACTTATTGTGTTGTCTGTCTATTTTCTTTACACAACATTCAAGATATTTCCCCGTCATTGATAAAGACAATGAACCGTTATGTACGACTTCGTTGGTTTCAACATAGCCCTTCCCGTAGCGATCCACTGCTTCCATCCTGATTGTGCCGCCTGCGTGAAATTGTTGTATGCAAGTTCAGTGTGCTATGATGTTCTATATGATTGTGTCAACTATATAAGTTTTTACTGAGCATCGGCAATGCATATGACTGAAAGATGTATTTACGAGCATCGACCGATGGGTCTCTCTCTCTATCTCTCTCTCTCTCTCACAAACACACGCACGTACACACACGCGCAGACGCACAAGTGGGACCCGTTGAATTATTTATTTGCTCATGACAGCTTTTAATTAGGTTCCACTGTAATCTACCTTTTTTCTTAAGTTATTAATTGAGCTCAGTGACTTCAAAAAGTTGTACAGAAGCCTTGTTTGGGCCTTTCCGGCGTTGCTGAATGTGGGCTGAGTAACCATGTTAGGTTGTACTGTACTACACAGGCCTTTTTTTTCAACATCAACAATGCAACTGGGCTGACAGTTGTACACAATATCCGGGTCAACTTGTTATTCTCCGCCCCGCTGGGCTGCAAACTTTCCTAGGAGCTATGCATTAGGCTTAACAAGAAAATGGACTTTAAGAAATAATAAATGGGATGTAATTATAATAACTGGATAGTTACTATGCACCAAACACGTAATTAGTTTGAAAAATATATTATTTTTGGAATTTGAAAATTTTAATTTCATTACTTGTTGCGCGCGCAATATTTCCTTGGATTTTAACGTAATACAACTTTATTTTGAAATTATATTTGACCTGACTAGAAATTTCGGATAAAAATATTTCGGATCCCATCAAAATGTGGGAATTCTTTTTGAATTCTGTTTTGAGCGGTTGTTTGAAATTATTAATCGTTGTCCTAGCTAGAAGTTGGGCTGTACTTTTAACAAACTATAAATGGGCTGTAGTAAATTCCATTAGAATTAAAAAATGGGCTGTACATTGTTACAAATCGCAAATGGGCTATATGTTCTCTGCCAAATCCAAGCTGTGGGCCTACTAAGTTGACGGGGACGAAAGGCTTTGTCAACTTAGTCAATATGCACGATTCTAGCTCGACTGACCGTACGATGTCCATCCAACGACCGTAGTGCTTCTTCAACCTCTGGTCTTCTTGCTCCAGCTGCCCAAAGCAACGCCGGTCGTGCCGCCTGCTCCTGCCTCCCGTGGCCGGTTGTGCTGCCGTGGAGGCCTCACCGCCCCCATACTACTCCCACCGCTGGCCAGACCATCCCTCCACTCCACTCACCCACACCCCCTGTTATTCTGCGGCAACGGCAGCGCAGCCGAACCAGTGAACCCTCGTACTCCTCTCCGCGTGGGCATCCACTACCGCGTCTTCCCCGGCTCCGTGTCGTCCCCTTCCTAGGCCTCGCCGTCGTGCACCGCCGTGGTGTTCTTGGCGCGGCGTAGTCAATGTGGTCAACGACCAAATTCCATCAGAAGAATAGTGTACGTGGAGAGGCTGACAACTGGGTCCATGGCAGCCGCAAGGAAGTGCCTGCTTATTACGCGAAAAATAATTATTCCTCCACCTAATAGTAGGGACCCACCGGACGCCCACCAGTATTTCGCGAAAAAAAGTTTGCCCCTGACTGCTGGGACCCACCCGAGGGCCACCGTATTTAGCGAAAAAAATGTTCCCCTGCTGTCAGCTCGGACCCACCTTGGTGGGAGGCCGACTTGTGGGCCTACTAAGTTGACGGGGATGGAGGGCTTTGTCAACTTATTCAATATAAACGATTCTAGCTCCAGTGACCGTACGATGTCCATCCAACGGCCGTAGTGCTTCTTCAACCTCTGGTCTTCTTGCTCCAGCCGCCCAAAGCAGCGCCGGTCGTGCCGCATGCTCCTGCCTCCCGTGGTCGGCTGTGCTACCGCGGAGGCCTCACCGCCCCCTACTATTCCCACCGCTGGCCAGGCCCTGCGGCGACGGCAGCCTCACACCACAGCCGAACCAGTGAACCCTCGTACTTCTCTCCGCGCGGGCTTCCACTACCACGTTTTCCCCGGCTCCCCGTCGTCCCCTTCCTAGGCCTCGCCGTCGTCCACCACCCTGGTGCTCTCGGCGCGGCATGGTCAACATGGTCAAGGAACGACTTCCATCGGACGTGGACTGTACGTGGAGAGGCTGACAGTTGGGTCCAGGGCCGCAGCAAGGAAGTGCCTCCTTATTACGCGGAAAATAATGATTCCTCCACCTGACAGCTGGGACCCATCGGACGGGCCACTGTGTTTCACGAAAAAAACATTTCCCCCTGACTGCTGGGACCCACCAGCTACATCTTCGCATTCAAGGAAGTGCGCCCGGGCAAAAAAAACGATTCGCCCCCTGATTGCTGGGACCCACCAGCTACATCTTCGCACGCAAGGAAGTGCGTCTGGGCAAAAAAAACAGTTCGCCCCCCTGACTGCTAGGACCCACCAGCTACATCTTCGCAGGCAAGGAAGTGCCTGACAGTCGGGACCCACTTGGTCGAAGCGTATGTAGCGTTGTCATTTTGGTCGCGAACGCGTATGTACATATATATTGGTGGATGTAGAGGCGCGCACGTGTCGTAGTAGAGGCGCGTACGTGTCATAGTAGAGGCACGCACATAGCATGTACACGTACTACAGAGGCTAGGGTGCAAGAGAGAAAATACGGCCATGTATGTGTACATATGGGCGGGGTGTCGAATGCCTACTCGCGCATACGTATGGCCAGGGCTCGTGTACATGGCTGGGTCGGAACGGAGAAATAGCGTCGTCGTCGTGTTCATGGGGAGGCAACGGAATGCGTCGTGTTCATGGGGAGGCAACGGGATGCGTCATGTTCATCGGGAGGCAACGGAATGCATGGGAGCCAACCGGCTGGGTCGGAACGGAATGCGTGGTCGTGTTCATCGTGAGGGCTTGGACGGAACAGATGATGGAAACGAGGCCTGGCGTACCGCACAACGGAGGAAACGGACCTCCTATGCTTGGAATGGGGTACTGTTGATCGGGAGGGGTCTGGCGTACCGCAAAACGGAGGAAACTGACCTCCTACGGTCGAAACGAGGGTCCTGTTGATCGTGAGGGGTGTGGCGTACCGCAAAACGGACGAAATGGACTTGTGCTGGAGTGCTACGGTCAAAACGGGGGTCCTGTTCATCGGGAGGGGTGTGGCGTACTGCAAAACGGGACTCCACGAGATACTGTTCATCTCCACCGTCGACCTCCTCCAGCCTCCGCGGGCAACCGTCGACCTCCTCCAGCCTCCACGGGCTCCTGTTCATCCAGCCTCCACCGCGCGCTACTCCACCGGCTACTGTTCAACCATCCCTCCACCGTCTACTGTTCATCAGCCCTCCACACCACGGGGTTCTGTTCAACCACCCCTCCACGGGCACCCCTCCACCGTCTACTGTTCATCCAGCCCTCCACCACACCACGGGGTCATGTTCATCCAGAGGCAACGCCACCGCTCACTGTTCATCCAAACCCCCCGCAACGCTCACTGTTCATCCCAGAGGCAGCATCGATCGGCTTCAGTTAGCAGCAGTAGCGAAGGAATCACTCGATTGGGTTTAGTTAACAGCCATCGATCGGTCGCTCAGGTTCAGTAACACATAGCCTGCAGTGAAATCGCTCGGGATCAGTTAGAGCCCAACGCCTCGCTCGGGTTCAGTTAGAGCCAACGCCTCGCACACACGAGCGTACGTGTACGAGAGAAACGCGCATCGCTCGGCCCCCGACCTCCCACCGTAACCGGGAACTCCCCGAAATTTTCCTCCCCCTCGCTTCTACCACGGTTTTTTTTGTCATGGACGGCCCAAAGAATGTCATGCAGCTGCGTCTCCGGCCTGCCTAGGACGAAAAGCCCATTTTTCTGTCATGATTTTTTGTCATAGAAGTAGGAGCCCACCACATCTATGATGATACCGGGTTTTGTCACAATTATCATCATAGAAGTGTCATATGTATGACAAAAAAAAATACGTCCGGCCCAAAATGTCACAGATGTGTCTTTTTTTTGTAGTGTTGATCTTGAACGGTGTCGACTGCTAGTCGGGCCGCCGACTGCTGAGGAGGCGGACGCAGCTGGCCAGCAGGTGGCGGTGGTTGTAGCCCTTCGCCCTTGGATATTTGTGTGAGCCAATGACATTTCCGGGTGGTGTGGTTGGACGGCTTCGCGCCGCTGTGGAATTTGCGGGGAGCATCAAGAGTCTGCTCATAGGAGAAGGCGGGTAACCAGTTGGGCTTGCCGCCCTTCTGACGCTTGGGAAGAGGCTGCCCTTCCGGCTGCTAGTCTTCGACTGCTGCCACCTCCCGGCTGGTGGAAGCCGTCATCGGGGCTTTTCGCTTGTTGTTGCTTTGCTGCTGGCGCCGACTGGTATCACCATCTGGGGTCCGAGGAGACTGAGGAGCCACCTTGCCAGATGTATCAACTTGAATTTTCGTCTTCATGGAGGAATCAGCCGTAGCGTATTTGTCTGCTATGATCAGCAGCTCGTCGAGGGTCGTCGACTCGTCGCAAAGGAGCCGGTGTTTGAGCAAAGTGCCTTCTCTGCACCCGGCCGTGAATTACTCGATGGCCTGCACCTTTTGCACGCCCTCGCAAGAGTTCCGCAGCTCGGCCCAACGCGTGAGGTAGTCGCGAGTCGATTCGTTGGGGCCTTGGACGCAGAAGCAGAGCTGGTGAGGCTTGGGCGGCCCCTTGTACGTGCTGGTGAAGTTGCGGATGAAGGCCTCAGTGAAATCTACCCAGCTATTGATGCTGTGGGGCTTCAGGCTGTTCAACCATGTCCGGGCGGTGCCCTGGAGCATGAGTGGAACATACTTCACGACAACGTGCTTGTTGCCGTTTGCAATGCTGACGACTGTAGAGTAGTCGATCAGCCAGTCTTCCGGCTTCACGGAGCCGGTATACTTTGGCGTATCTCTTGGCAGCGTGAACCCTTTGGAGAAGGGCTCATCTCTGATGTGGGGGCCAAAGCAAGGCGGGCCCAGTGTGTCTTCTTCTTCTAGCGCCGGGGACCAGTTGAGACGATCGATCCGGTGGCGAGCATCATTCTCTCCGATTCCTTCTCGGGGGCCAAGCCGGCCTCCAAGACTCGGATGATCGACAGGCGGCGGAGACACGCGCCTTTCTCTGCATTGGGGAGGCCGGTAGCCGCCTGGTCGTTCCACCGCACAGGGGCGGCCGTCTTGGTCGCGCTCGATGGTGATGTCCGTCCGGTTGCGGCTGGCAGCCGGCTCCTTCTCTCGTCGTCCACGGTTGCCATCAGTCAGCGTCCGGGACATCGTGCCATGCTCCTGGCGGGGAGGCGGTTCGTCGTTCCACCGGTTGAGGTCCTCGACACGGCAGCTAGCTTCTTGCTTTTCGGTAGCCGCATCGATGAGTCACTAGACGTGCTCCGTCATGTGGCGATGCTCGTCGCCCTCAAGGTTGCCCAGCTCATCTGCTGCCACTTGGGCAGCTCGTATGTTCTCCATGGGTGTGGCGTAGACGGGGCGATCGGCCCCGAACATGCTAGCAATGGCCGCACTGTGCTGTTGGACCGTACCGAGGCGGCTGGGCCCGCCAGGAGCCAGCGTGCCGCCAACGGTGCGGTCCATCTCGTGCTGATAAGCCTTCTAAAGGCGTCTCATGCTGGCTAGCTTCTTGGCGCTCTCGACAAGCTGGACGCAGCGGGCCTCCAGCGTCTCGGCATTGGCGTCTTCTACGATGGGTGCAGACAGGTCTTGCAGCGTTGCTTGGAGCGGGTCTCTGGCACCGTCACCGGAAACTCCATCGTGGCTGATGACGAGCACCTCCATGACGGTGCTGCCGCCGCTGTCAGCGCAGGTGGAGAGGATCATCAGTGATCACCACGTTGGTAGGGAACGCATCGAGCGACGCCATGTCGGAGTCGACGAGCATCGAGTCAGTGGAGTGATAGGTCTCCAACGTATCTATAATTTTTGATTGCTCCATGCCATATTATCTACTGTTTTGGACAGTATTGGGCTTTATTATCCACTTTTATATTATTTTTGGGACTAACCTATTAACCGGAGGCCCAACCTAGAATTACTGTTTTTTTGCCTATTTTAGGGTTTCGAAGAAAAGGAATATCAAACGGAGTCCAAACGGAATGAAACCTTCGGGAACGTGATTTTCTCACCGAACATGATCCAGGAGACTTGGACCCTACGTCAAGCAACCAACAGGGAGGCCACGAGGTAGGAGGGCGCGCCTACCCCCCAGGCACGCCCTCCACCCTCGTGGGCCCCCTGTTGCTCAACCGACATACTTCTTCCTCCTATATATACATATGTACCCCCAAACGATCAGATACGGAGCTAAAACCCTAATTCCACCGCAGCAACTTTCTGTATCCACGAAATCCCATCTTGGGTCCTGTTCCGGAGCTCCGCCGGAGGGGGCATCGATCATGGAGGGCTTCCACATCAACACCATAGCCTCTCCGATGAAGTGTGAGTAGTTTACCCCAGACTTTCGGGTCCATAGTTATTAGCTAGATGGCTTCTTCTCTCTTATTGGATCTCAATACAAAGTTCTCCACCTCTCTTGTGGAGATCTATTCGATGTAATCTTCTTTTGCGGTGTGTTTGTTGAGACCGATGAATTGTGGGTTTATGCACAAGTTTATCTATCAACAACATTTGAATCTTCTCTGAATTCTTTTATGTATGATTGTTTATCTTTGCAAGTCTCTTCGAATTATCAGTTTGGTTTGGCCTACTAGATTGATCTTTCTTGCAATGGGAGAAGTGCTTAGCTTTGGGTTCAATATTTTGGTGTCCTTTCCCAGTGAAGGTAGGGGCAGCAAGGCACGTATTGTATTGTTGCCATCGAGGATAACAAGATGGGGTTTTCATCATATTGCTTGAGTTTATCCCGCTACATCATGTCATCTTGCTTAAAGTGTTACTCTGTTCTCTTGAACTTAATACTCTAGATGCATGCTAGATAGCGGTCGATGTGTGGAGTAATAGTAGTAGATGCAGGCAGGAGTCGGTCTACTTGTCTCGGACGTGATGCCTATATACATGATCATACCTAGATATTCTCATAACTATGCTCAATTCTGTCAATTGCTCAACAGTAATTTGTTCACCCACCGTAAAATACCTATGCTCTTGAGAGAAGCCACTAGTGAAACCTATGGCCCCCAGGTCTATCTTCATCATATTAACCTTCCAATACATAGTTATTTTCATTGCTTTTATTTTACTTTGCATCTTTATCATAAAAATAGCAAAAAAAATTATCTTATCATATCTATCAGATCTCAGTATCATAAGTGACCGTGTAGGGATTGACAACCCCTTATCGCGTTGGTTGCGAGGATTTATTTGTTTTGTGTAGGTGTGAGGGACTCACGCGTAGCCTCCTACTGGACTGATACCTTGGTTCTCAAAAACTGAGGGAAATACTTACGCTACTTTGCTTTACCACCCTTTCCTCTTCAACGGAAAACCAACGCAAGTGCTTAAGAGGTAGCAAGAAGGATTTCTGGCGCCGTTGCCAGGGAGGTCTATGCAAAAGTCAACATACCAAGTACCCATCACAAACCCTTATCTCCCGCATTACAGTATTTTCCATTTGCCTCTCGTTTTCCTCTCCCCCACTTCACCCTTGCCGTTTTATTCGCCCTCTCTCCCTCTATCCTCCCTCCCTTTCTCTATTTGCCTCTTTTGCCCGTTCCCCGTTTGCTTGTCATTAAGGCGAGTGCTCTATCTTCTCTGTTGTCTCCCGAGAATGAAGTTCTAAATTTTAAGCAAAGGGAGGGAGAAAATCTAAAATACGCTTGGTATAGAATTTGCAATACTTGAAATAGATATATCCCTGGCACAGATATATCCTTGATACCATTACCGGAGAGAACTTCTTGGGTAGCCATACTTTTGATTCTTACAATGCTATGATAGATTTGTTTGGCTCACCACCTATTTTGGTTAATGGAACTATGTTAACTTTGGAGCATGTAATGCAAAAACTTGAAATTATTGAAAATGAAGTTGCTACCGTTGAGTTAATTGAAAATTTCGATAAAAAGATCCACAACCAAATTACCCAATATGGATCTAAAGTAGGAGTAACCTTGAAAAATATTAAAGAGAAGGAACCTATAGTTAATGAAAGAATAAATCATGATTCCACTAGAATCGATAAACTTGAGGGTATCATTACCAACTTGGGAACTGCCTTTTCTTCTGTAAAGAATACTCCAAGTCCTCCAACTAAAATTGCCAAGCTTATGTATGTTCCTAAAAATAAAGGTGAATCCTCTAGCAAAGAAACTGTGGATCTCAAATCTATAAGCGTTCACCCTAATCTTTTTGCTATCATTAAGGAACCATTTGCTGACAATGATTTTTTTCGATCTTGTGCCTAAAAGTTTGATAATCAATAAAAGTAAAGAAATTCCTAAGGACGGTAGATGCCTCATTGAAGAATTACCTACCAAAGATGGCAATACCTAGATCTATCCTTGCTTTTTATGCCTAGCTAGGGGCGTTAAACGATAGCGCTTGTTGTGAGCCAACCCAATTTTATTTTTATTCCTTGCTTTTTGCTCCTGTTTAGTAATAAATAATTTATCTAGCCTCTTTTTTGGTTGTGTTTTTTGTGTTTAATTAGTGTTTGTGCCAAGTAGAACTGTTGGGAAGACTTGGGGAAAGTCTTGTTAATCTTGCTGTAAAAAACAGAAACTTTAGCGCTCACGAGAACTGCTGCCATTTTTAGTTGTAAACTGATATTTAGTTAATTATTTTTTCAGATGATTAATAGATAAATTACTCACGTCCAGAAATTTATTTTAGAATTTTTGGGGTTGCAGATCTTGCTCTAGCTACAGATTACTATAGACTGTTCTGTTTTTGACAGATTCTTTTTTTCGTGTGTTGTTTGCTTATTTTGATGAATATATGGCTAGTAAAATAGTTTATAAACCATAGAGAAGTTAGAATACAGTAGCTTTAACACCAATATAAATAAATAATGAGTTCATTACAGTACCTTGAAGTGGTCTTTTGTTTTCTTTCGCTAACGGAGCTCATGAGATTTTCTACTTTAAGTTTTGTGTTGTGAAGTTTTCAAGTTTTGGGTAAAGATTTGATGGATTATGGAACAAGGAGTGGCAAGAGCCCAAGCTTGGGTATGCCCATGGAACCCCCAAGATAATCTAAGGACACCTAAAAGCCAAAGCTTGGGGATGCCCCGGAAGGCATCCCCTCTTTCGTCTACTTCTATCGGTAACTTTACTTGGAGCTATATTTTTATTCACCACATGATATGTGTTTTTCTTGGAGCGTCTTGTATGATTTGAGTCTTTATTTTTTAGTTTACCACAATCATACTTGCTGTACAAACCTTTTGAGAGAGACACACATGATTCGTAAATTATTAGAATACTCTATGTTCTTCACTTATATCTTTTGAGTTATATAGTTTGCTCTAGTGCTTCACTTATATCTTTTAGAGCACGGTGGTGGATTTTTTTTATAGAAACTATTGATCTCTCATGCTTCACTTAGATTATTTTGAGAGTCTTAAATAGCTTGGTAAATTGCTTAAATAATCCTAATATGCTAGGTATACAAGATTAATAATAAAATTCTCTTATGAGTGTGTTGAATACTATGAGAAGTTTGATACTTGATAATTGTTTTGAGATATGGAGATTGTGATATTAGAGTCATGCTAGTTGAGTAGTTGTGAATTTGATAAATACTTGTGTTAAAGTTTGTGATTCCGGTAGCATGCACGTATGGTGAACCGTTATGTGATGAAGTCGGAGCATGATTTATTTATTGATTGTCTTCCTTATGAGTGGCGGCCAGGGACGAGCGATGGTCTTTTCCTACCAATCTATCCCCCTAGGAGAATGCACGTAATACTTTGCTTTGATAACCTGTAGATTTTTGCAATAAGTATATGAGTTCTTTATGACTAATGTTGAGTCCATGGATTATACGCACTCTCACCCTTCCACCATTTCTAGCCTCTCTAATACCGCGCACCTTTCGCCGGTATCATACACCCACCATATACCTTCCTCAAAACAGCCACCGTACCTACCTATCATGGTATTTCC
Source organism: Triticum urartu (assembly GCF_003073215.2). Classification (NCBI taxonomy): domain Eukaryota; kingdom Viridiplantae; phylum Streptophyta; class Magnoliopsida; order Poales; family Poaceae; genus Triticum; species Triticum urartu. The sequence continues at coordinate 565,269,579 of NC_053028.1, read as the reverse complement.
ATAGCCATTCTGAGATATATTGCCATGCAACTTTCCACCGTTCCGTTTATTATGACACGCTCCATCATTGTCATATTTCTTTGCATGATCATGTAGTTGACATTGTATTTGTGGCAAAGCCACCGTTCATAATTCTTTCATACATGTCACTCATGAGTCACTGCATATGCAGGTACACCGCTGGAGGCATTCACATAGAGTCATATTTTGTTCTAAGTATCGAGTTGTAATTCTTGAGTTGTAAAATAAAAGTGTGATGATCTTCATTATTAGAGAATTGTCCAAGTGAAGAAAGGATGATGGAGACTATGATTCTCCCACAAGTCAGGATGAGACTCCGGATGAAAAAAAGGCCATAAAAAAGAGAAAAGGCCCAAATAAAAAAATATGAGAGAAAAAGAGAGAAGGGACAATGCTACTATCCTTTTACCACACTTGTGCTTCAAATTAGCACCATGATATTCATAGTAGAGAGTCTCCTTTGTTATCACTTTCATATACTAGTGGGAATTTTCATTATAGAACTTGGCTTGTATATTCCAATGATGGGCTTCCTCAAAATGCCCTAGGTCTTCGTGAGCAAGCAAGTTGGATGCACACCCACTTAGTTTCTTTTTGAGCTTTCATGTACTTATAACTCTAGTGCATCTGTTGCATGGAAATCCCTACTCACTCACATTGATATCTATTGATGGGCATCTCCATAGCTCGTTGATACGCCTAGTTGATGTGAGACTATCTTCTCCCTTTTTGTCTTCTCCACAACCACCACTCTATTCCACCTAAAGTGCTATGTCCATGGCTCACGCTCATGTATTGCGTGAAGATTGAAAAAGTTTGAGAACACCAAAAGTATGAAACAATTTCTTGGCTTATCATCGGGGTTGTGCATGATTTAAATACTTTATGTGGTGAAGATAGAGCATAGCCAGACTATATGATTTTGTAGGGATAACTTTCTTTGGCCATGTTATTTTGAGAAGACATAATTGCTTAGTTAGTATGCTTGAAGTATCATAATTTTTATGTCAATATTAAACTTTTGTCTTGAATCTTTCAGATCTGAATATTCATACCACAATTAAGAGGAATTACATTGAAATTATGCCAAGTAGCATTCCACATCAAAAATTCTGTTTCTATCATTTACCTACTCGAGGACTAGCAGGAATTAAGCTTGGGGATGCTTGATACGTCTCCAACATATCTATAATTTTTTATTGCTCCATGCTATATTATCTACTGTTTTGGACATTGTTGATACGTCTCCAACGTATCTATAATTTTTGATTGCTCCATGCTATATTATCTACTATTTTAGGCAATATTGGGCTTTATTATCCCCTTTTATATTATTTTTGGGACTAACCTATTAACTGGAGGCCCAGCCCAGAATTGCTGTTTTTTGCCTATTTTAGGGTTTCGAAGGAAAGGAATATCAAACGGAGTCCCAACGGAATGAAACCTTCGGGAACGTGATTTTCTCACCGAACATGATCCATTAGACTTGGACCCTACGTCAAGCAACCAACAGGGAGGCCACGAGGTAGGGGGCGCGCCTACCCCCTGGGCGTGCCCTCCACCCTCATGGGCCCCCCTGTTGCTCCACCGACGTACTTCTTCCTCCTATATATACCTACGTACCCCCAAACGATCAGATACGGAGCCAAAATCCTAATTCCACCGCCGCAACTTTCTGTATCCACGAGATCCCATCTTGGGGCCTGTTCCGGAGCTCCACCGGAGGGGGCATCGATCACAGAGGGCTTCTACATCAACACCATAGCCTCTCCGATGAAGTGTGAGTAGTTTACCTTAGACCTTCGGGTCCATAGTTATTAGCTAGATGGCTTCTTCTCTCATGTTGGATCTCAATACAAAGTTCTCCCCCTCTCTTGTGGAGATCTATTCGATGTAATCTTCTTTTGCGATGTGTTTGTTGAGACCGATGAATTGTGGGTTTATGATCAAGTTTATCTATGAACAACATTTGAATCTTCTCTGAATTCTTTTATGTATGATTGGTTATCTTTGCAAGTCTCTTCGAATTATCAGTTTGTTTTGGCCTACTAGATTGATCTTTCTTGCAATGGGAGAAGTGCTTAGCTTTGGGTTCAATCTTGCGGTGTCCTTTCCCAGTGATAGTAGGGGCAGCAAGGCACGTATTGTATTGTTGCCATCGAGGATAACAAGATGGGGTTTTCATCATATTGCTTGAGTTTATCCCTCTACATCATGTCATCTTGCTTAAAGCGTTACTCTGTTCTCTTGAACTTAATATTCTAGATGCATGTTGGATAGCGGTCGATGTGTTGAGTAATAGTAGTAGATGGAGGCAAGAGTCGGTCTACTTGTCTCGGACATAATGCCTATATACATGATCATACCTACATATTCTCATAACTATGCTCAATTCTGTCAATTGCTCAACAGTAATTTGTTCACCCACCGTAAAATACGTATGCTCTTGAGAGAAGCCACTAGTGAAACCTATGGCCCCCGGCTCTATCTTCATCATATTAATCTTCCAATACATAGTTATTTTCATTGCTTTTATTTTACTTTGCATCTTTATCATAAAAATACCCAAAATATTATCTTATCATATCTATCAAATCTCACTCTCGTAAGTGACCGTGTAGGGATAGACAACCCCTTATCGCGTTGGTTGCGAGGCTTTATTTGTTTTGTGTAGGTGCGAGGAACTCGCGCGTAGCCTCCTACTGGATTGATACCTTGGTTCTCAAAAACTGAGGAAAATACTTACGCTACTTTGCTGCACCACCCTTTCCTCTTCAAGGGAAAACCAATGCAAGTGCTCAAGAGGTAGCATGGAGCCAACCGACTCCAAGTCGACGGCCGGCTCGTTGCAATGTGGAGCTGGTCGAGGAAGCTGACGAGGCGGCTCTTGGGTCCGTCGTTACCTGCGTCGGATGCAGGCTCGTAGGAGAGGCGGATCTCACCAACAAGGTCAGTGAGGCAGCTTGCCGTGTGCTACCTCTTGAGCACTGCGTTGGATTTCCCCGAAGAGGAAAGGATGATGCATCAAAGTAGCGTAAGTATTTCCCTCAGTTTTTGAGAACCAAGGTATCAATCCAGTAGGAGGCTACGCGTGAGTCCCTCGTACCTGCACAAAGCAAAAAACTCCTCGCAACCAACGCGATAAGGGGTTCTCAATCCCTTCACGGTCACTTACGAGAGTGAGATCTGATAGATATGATAAGATAATATTTTTGGTATTTTTATGATAAAGATGCAAAGTAAAATAAAAGCAAAGTAAATAATTAAGTATTGGAAGATTAATATGATGAAGATAGACCCGGGGGCCATAGGTTTCACTAGTGGCTTCTCTCAAGAGCATAAGTATTTTACGGTGGGTGAACGAATTACTATTGAGCAATTGACATAATTGAGCATAGTTATGAGAATATCTAGGTATGATCATGTATATAGGCATCACGTCCAAGACAAGTAGACCGACTACTGCCTGCATCTACTACTATTACTCCACTCATCGACCACTATCCAGCATGCATCTAGAGTATTAAGTTCATGAAAACAGAGTAACACTTTAAGCAAGATGACATGATGTAGAGGGATAAACTCATGAAATATGATGAAAACCCCATCTTGTTATCCTCGATGGCAAGAATACAATACGTGCCTTGCTGCCCCTACTGTCACTGGGAAAGGACACCGCAAGATTGAACCCAAAGCTAAGCACTTCTCCCATTGCAAGAAAGATCAATCTAGTAGGCCAAACCAAACTGATAATTCGAAGAGACTGGCAAAGATAACCAATCATACATAAAAGAATTCAGAGAATATTCAAATATTGTTCATAGACAGACTTGATCATAAACCCACAATTTATCGGTCTCAACAAACACACCGCAAAAAGAAGATTACATCGAATAGATCTCCACACGAGAGGGGGAGAACATTGTATTGAGATCCAAAAAGAGAGAAGAAGCCATCTAGCTAATAACTATGTACCTGTTGGTCTGAGGTGAACTACTCACACTTCATCGGAGGGGCTATGGTGTTGATGTAGAAGCCCTCTGTGATGGATACCCCCTCCGGCGGAGCTCCAGAACAGGCCCCAAGATGGGATCTCGTGGATACAGAAAGTTGCGGCGGTGGAATTAGGGTTTTGGCTCCGTATCTGATCGTTTGGGGGTACGTAGGTA